>NW_023601212.1:45504540-45533450 GCF_014898055.3 Talpa occidentalis | reverse complement strand
GAAGATGAAAAAAAATGGAAAGATATCCTGTGCTTGTGGATTAGAATAATTAACATTGTTATAATGACCATTTTACCCAAAGCACTATTCAGATTTTATGCAATCCCTGTCAAGATCCCAGTTGAAGGCCTCCCTGGTGGCACAAAGTGTTAAGCATCAGCACTGTGAAGCTATCCTCAACTACTGCAGCATGAATTAGATCCCCTGCCAGGAAGGTGACCCACATGGTGCAGTGGACCTCTCCTGTCTCCCCTCTGCTCTCCTCAGCAGGGTATTTCAGTCAATCTGCCTGTTCTGCTCCCCACTCTGTCTCTGGAGAATCTTTTCACTGCCCACACCTCTCGCCTGTACCTCAGCTCCTGCTTGCATAAATAAAGAAATCTTAAAAAAAAATCCCAGTGGCATTCTACACAGGAAAAAAAAATTGAAAGTGAAGAAGACCCTGAAGAGCAAAAACAATCTCAGAAAAAAGGACAAAAATGGGGACATTGTACTCTCCAACTTCAAAGTATATACAAAACAATAGTAATCAAACCATCATGATACTGGCACAAAAACAGACATCTAGATCAATTAAGCAGAATTGAAGAGCCCAGAAATAAACCCACACATACATGAATAACCAATTTATGATTAAGTGGGTCAAGAGCATACAATGGAGCAAGGAAAATATATTCAATTAACATGCAAAAGAATAATATTAAAGCACCATTTACCACCTTACACAAAATTAACTAAACAATGGATAACTATTTGATGGTAAGACCCAAATCCATAAAACACATAGAATACATAACTGATACATAACTGATTTGCTCCTTGACATGGTCCTTAGAACTGTCTTGGGATTTTGTCTTCAATAGCAAGGCAAACAAAAGCAAAAAAATAAACAAATAAGATTACATCAAACTAAAAAGACTCTTCACAGGAAAAGAAACTGTCGTCAGAAGGAAAAGACATTCAATTGAATGGGAGAAGATATTTGCACATCATACATTTGACAAGGAGTTAAGATGCAAACATAAAGAACTCACAAAATTCAACAAAAACAATAAAACTAACAGCCTTATTAAAACATAGGCAAAGTGTCTGAATAGACACTTCTAAGGAACCATAAGATAGCCAACAGTCATGAGAGAGATGTTTATCATCCTTAATACTAGGAAGATACAAATGAAGACCACAATGATATATCATCATATACCTATGAGGATGGCTATTATCCAAAAGATGACAAGCTGCGACAAATGTTGGAGAGAATGTAGAGTATAGGGAGACCTTATTATCAGTTGGTAGGTATATAAATTGCTACAGCCACTATGGAAAACAGTGTGGAGATTCCTCAAAAAATAATGAGCTACTAAGCTATGAAAAGACATGGAGAAAGCCTAAATATAGATTGCTAGGTGAAGAATTCAAACAAAAAGTCTACATAGTTGGTGATTCCATATATATGACATTCCAGAAAAGGCAAAGCTGTGCAGACAGTAAAAAGAATAGAAATCCCTAATGTTTAGCATGGAGAAAGAGGTTGATAGAGCAGAGAGGACTTTTAGGACAATGAAGGCACTGTCTCTACCATAATGATGAATCCATGTCATCATATATTTGTCCAAAAATATAGAATATATAACATCGAGAGTAAGTAATAATGTAACATCTGGACTTGGAGTGATTATGATATTTCACGGTTTGTTTATCAATTATAACAAATGTACCACTCATGGGGGATTGACAATAATGGAGGAGGTTAAGCATATAGGAGTAGGAGGTATGTGTGAAATATATGGAATTTCCTCTTTTTGCTGTGCACCTAAAACTGGCTTGAACAAAAAAGTCTTTTTAAGAGTAGTCAATACAAAGCCGCATCTCCATTAATGTAACTAGCATGCTACGGTTGTCATGCATTTGATGTTCCCAAATTACTTATGTGGTTTTTACTTCTGGTTGAACCATCTGGATTAAATGAGAGAAAAATTACACAACTACAAGATATATAACTGCAAAGATCATCTTCCAGCACACTATGTAGATATGGACTGGATTTGGAGATGGCATTTTGTTGTAGAGAGGAAATTTTTATCTCTTTCAATGATGCAAAAATAATCATTGTCTATCATTGCCAATCTTAGTCAAGCTATAAGATTATGCTAGTCTTTCTTGATCTAATATTTCAGTCTTGCTCTTACCCAGCTACCTGCAAATGCATATTGTAACAGAATAGTTTTCAGCTGCAACTTTAGTCACACTTTAAAGTTTAAAGGCCATATATTTATTTGTTTTGGTTACTGCCTGACTGTCACATAATACATCAAGTTAATGTATCAATATATTTGTTCTTTGGATCTCCTTTTTGTAATGTTTGATAAGGGACCAATGTTACCTCTTTTGATCACCTCAAGTGACAAAGGAATTCCTGAGGCAATCCCTTCTTTTTTTTAAACAATGTAATGAATAGTTATTTTAATAACCATGTAATAAAAATGATTTAAAACTTGGAACTAAGCAAGAAAATATTACTGTGTGTGTGGTTTTTTTTTTTTATAGTATAGTATTGGGTGTGACTTTCTATTTCCTAGGCTATTTCAAAACTCCCCAGGGGCATTTTGTCTTGTAGAAATGCAAATAATTTCTTTCTAGTGGAACAGATACTCTAAAGTCTACATTTTATGGCCTTGTTAGCATTAACTGTTTTTCTAGGTAACTAAGAATTTCATCATAATTTAACTATAAATAGATAGCTTCACCAATGTTTGTTTTTCCACTAACTAATGTGCGGAGTAAAACCTTTGAAACATGTTTATCATTTAAATATGAAGCCATGATTTTACATCTTAAAAAATATTCTTTAACCTTTTATTATGGTCCACATGCATGAAGAGTTGTTCTAAATAAATGGCTTTTAATTTTGTCCTGCTATTCAAATCGCCTGGAGGATATTAAAACACAGATTCTTGGATTCCAAAATTTCTGCTCCATTTAGTTAGGATGGGGTCCAAGAATCTGCATCTCAAACTAGTGTCCATGTAATAGTAGTTTTGCTGGTACTGGGACCAGATTATGTGAATTACTGTTCTAAATTTATCATTTGCTGTCTAACTCTCTAATATCCTCTTTTAGATGCTAAACACTATCCATCTCAATAGTTTTTATATAAGATTTGAGAAGTGAAATAACTATTGCACATGAAATGCTATATAATCTTGTAAGTTATATAATATTCCAGACATTTTACCACATAATAAAGTCAAATCTTGCCAAGAATTGTGCAACTATATGTTGAATGATAAAAACAATTACTTGTTTTTAATATACAAAAATATACTATTCAGCAATCAAAAAGATAAACATGCCATTCACAGCAAACTGGTTGGAGCTAGAAAGGATCATGCTCAATGAAATAAGGCAGAAGGAAAAAAATATATCAAATGGTTTCATTTATAAGAGGAATATAGAGGAACCAAATAAGACATGATTCAATACTTCCTGGAAACTGTTCTGTAATTCCCAAACTTGGCTTCCTTGTAGACTGTAAAAAATTACTAATTACTCATCCCCAGATATCTTTACTTAATTGGTATATAGTACCCCTGGGACTTAAGGATATTTTTAAGTTCTGCACTCTATGGAGTGATTTGGGGGAGTTTCTAAGCCTTATATTCTGGGTTGGACACTTTCAGGAAGCAAGGGAATTCTAAGATCGAGTACTCCATGAGTTAGTTACAGAATGGAACTAAGGCTAATTGGTCTTAGCAGTGAATATAAGAGTCCATTCTATTTGCTCACAAAGGGGTTTGGTTGGTTCTTATAGTTATACTGCCTTTTAACTTGTGTTTCCATTCAGATATGATGACTAAATGCTCTTATTTTTGTCTCATTTTATCAGTCACAGAGTGAACTTGTTAATGCTGATATACTATGAAATGGATAGGATTTAACCACTTAAAAGTGTGGTTTAGTTTTTAGAGTGAAAATAAATATTCACTGACCTCTCGGAAGAGTGGGATAGTAATTCAATAACAGTTAATAAAGACTAGGCAATGAAGTCTCAATAAAGCTCCTTGATGGTGAAGTTTGGGTGAGCTTCTTAGCTTGGTAATTCTCCATTTGTTCATTGGCACACATTAGTGCCTGCAGAGTAACATATCCTGTAGGACATAGAGGATTTGTACTGCAACCCTCCTGGTTCCAGAATCCATCTTAAGCATCTCTTCCTTTGGCTGGTTTAGACTTGCATCCTTGTTTATAATAAAAGTGAAATCATAGCTACAATGTTTTCCTGAGTTCTGTTAGTTGTTCTAGAGAATTATGGAACCTGAGGGTAGTTATGAGAATCCCCAACTTTACAGCCAGCAAATGAGCAGTAAAGGTGGCTCTGGGGATCTCTGAACTTGTGGCTGACTTCTGAAGTTTTGAGCAGACTTGGCAGGATGGAGAACTGTGCCCTTAGCTTTAATGGCTCTTTGTAGAAACAAACAAATTAATATGTATATAAATTTTCTTACTATGGAGCAAGTACAGTTTAAACAATAGCTATTATTATGCTTTATTACTGCTTATATTAGAATTATTTCATATTCATGACCTCTTTTGTCTGCGAAAATATAATTTACACTTGAATTTGTTGGTGTGTTAAAATCACTGTCTTTCTTCCCATTTTCTGTGAGGCCTTGGCCTCCTGAGCTTAGTTTTTTGAGTTTTTTTTTATGACTATCCTAGTCCTTATCTATCCCCACTGCTATATTCTTCATATAGCATTCAAATTTATCCTTTGAAAGTATAGGTCAGACCATAATTCTCTTCTGAGAAAAAAATATACTCTTCACTGAGACTTGCAGGAACCTAGTTACTGTAACTCTCCCTATCAGTCACATATAATATTCCCAGTTTATTACTTCTCACCAGCAGGCTAAATTCTTACTATTCCTCTAGCATATGTCCTAATTCCTGCCTCAGTGCCTGTATACTTATAACATGTGCTGAATACAGTTATCCCAGAACATTATGATAATTTCTTTATATAATTTCAGTCACTATTAATATGTCCTCCTTTCAGAAAAAGATCATGGTGTATTGAATGAAAGAATTAAAGCGTAAATTTTTACATGAAGAAAGTAAAGAATAATTGAGTGAATGAATGAATGGATGCATCCCATGTTAATGAAGGTTGGCTTATGCCAGTAAAGCTCTTTGGTATTAATGCACTGATATTAAATTTGCCCGCTTTTTTTGAAAGGAAAAGTGAAGGAATATTATAGCCTAAGGCAACTGGAAAATGAATTTGTCATTGAAATGAAAAACAATCAGTAAAGAAAAGTAAAGTGTAAGAGTAAAACTTTTATAAGGGGTATGGAAGACTTTAGTGGCAAGTTGTGATTAAAATAATAGCTTTCAACTCACATTAGTTCTAATTGAAATGTTATGGAATGCATAATTTTATACATATGTACATACAAATTTTTGTGTAGAATGATGTTTTATTATCTTAATGTACATTAAAAATAAGCCACATTTTAAAAACATAAAATATACAAAAATAAAGTCTTGAATCTTTAATGACACCAATTTCTACATGTCATATTTCCTTTTAAACTATTCATAAGAGGACCTAATAAGAAAATTATAGTTAATACTCTTTGAACTGTGTGTAAAGAATAAATACCATTTCTGCAATTGTAAGTTTGCTTATGCTATTTGCTTATACAGAGATTGCTTTAATGTTATATTGAATAAGTCCTATAGATTAATGTACAGTATAAGGAATATAGACAACCATATTGTATTATAATCAATAGGCTTGCTAAGAGACTAGATTTTAACTATTCCTATCATAACAAGGAAACGATAATTAGGTGACATGATAGAGGTTCTAGCTGTGGCTACAATGGTAATCATATTATGGTATATGAAAGTATCAAATCAACTGTTATACACATATAATATGGTCATATTATATGTTGAATGTATTTCAGTTAAAAAAAGAAGAAATTTGCTTCAGCTTTTTAATGTGTCATTTGAAAAGTTAAACATGGAGGCAGCTTTATCAATGTATAAGTACACATGTACTTAATAATTATGAAGGTTATCTATTATATCTTCAAATTATAGGAGCCATGATTATTTTGAAAAATAAAAAAAAAAAATTCAGCCTTTTCACAAAGATGGCACCAAATCTTAAGAATGAAACCCTGTCCCCCCCAAAGATGAAGTCAAAGCAAAAGATTTTAAAGTCAAGAAAGTAGAACTGAAACCATCCACAGAAACACACAGAAAGAGCCACACTTCACCCCCTTCCAGTGACCCAGGCTGGTGGTCAAGTTCAATATTCTGCTCACTCCTGGTGGAGAGAAGGCATATGTTCAACTGTCTTCTGACTAAGGTGCTTTAGATGTTGTCAACAAAATTGAGATCATCTAAATTGAGTCCAGTTAGCTAATATTGATATAAATTTTTTCATCATAAATGAAAAGAAAAACAAATTGCTTTGGTGTGTGTAAACATTTTAGTTTAAATCAACAATATTTGATGTTTATCTGAAATACATATTTTTATTTACATTGATCCCACAGAATTTTATTATTTGAAACTAGTTGCAAATACTAATAGTGCTTAACAAAAACAACAAAATAATAACAAAATGAGCAAAATCCTAACTAATTTGTAAAAGAGAAAGCAGTTTTATTTTCCTTCTTTTTTAATCCTCCAATCATCTTCCTTAGAATTAACCATTTTTATGAGTTCTCAGTGGTTCTTCCAGCTATTCATTCCAGCTAACCATGCATTATTCATTCATAAACCATTTATTAAATAAATGTGTATTAATCACTTAATATGTAATAGATGTTTTTTTTAGCCACTGGAGATCCTGGAGTGAACAAAACAAAATCTGTCAAAAGTTTTACAGTGGAGATGGTAAGGCATATAATTAGCAAATTAAACCAATAAAAATGAATGGCAGTGACAAATGTTTTGAAGAAAAAAAATTAACAACCTAAGGAGAAAGCGTTGGAGATCTAGGAAAATATATTAAAATTAAACTGCTAATACCAAAATCAATGAAAAATGGATAAATAGCGTTTATTTAATCAACTTTGTCCCATTTAAGAAAATCATAATAGCTGAAATAATAAAGACCAGAAAATTAAAAAAAAAAACTCATTGGATGTACGCATGGATTTTCCTCTTGTATAGTATAGCTGTTTGGGAGCTCATTTTATTCTGTTATCTCACAATCCAGCTCCTCAGAAGAGTGATCTGGCTCTATCACCGTGTCTATTCTGTGTTATGGCAACAATGCTATTTGGCATTTTTTTAATAAATAGGATTGAATTCAATGGGAAATACATTTTTGAAAAGTGGTATTACTTCTTTGATAACATAATGCTGTAAACATTTTGTTGTGTCAGGCATTAATAAATAAATATGGACAGTGATCTTTAAAAAGGCTGGAACTTAATCTCCTATTTTTCCATAACTTTGATCATCTCTTTCTTCTTTAATTCCTTTGTGGGATTGTTATGAAGTTGCAGATAAGAAAAGAAAGTTATAATTTTTTGTAGACATCTATAGGTATAAAACATGGACAGATTGACATTCTTTAAAAAGACTTAAAAGTATTGCCTGGCATGAAGAATTGACCCCATTAACAGTGTGCTGTAAAGGGCAGAGATAAGCTATCATAAACTTGTAGGGTCAGCAGAGAAGCTGTAAGACTGTAGCCATAGTAATAGGATGATTTAGAGTTTAGGTCCAATTGGCAAAGTGCCTGTAGCTCATAACATGAATATCAGCATGACATGAAGCCATAAAAAAAAAAGGTTTTCATTCAGGTTCATGTCCAAGTACCTCATACTGTTGTCCATCAAGTTCCTCTTTTTTTTTACCCTAGCAACATATCTCAAATCTTAACTTTTGTTCATCTGAATTTCTTCTGTTCCATTTCTCCTCACGTAAACTGTACTGAGGTTTGTCTTCATTCCATATTTTGAAACTTATGTGGACTTGCTTTACAGTGCATTTATAATCATATAAATGATAAATCACAAAGAAATTGGAATCTTCTTACATGGCAAAATATTTGTTTAGTTGAAAGAAAATAAGCACGTAATTCCATATGTATAGCCCTCCAGAATATTGCAATTTATCTGTCTTTACTACAATCCTACTTTTTTAAATAAAATAAGACCTTTTCTATGTTTGCAAGTAAGAATATGTACTGAAATTTTGAGCAATATAATAAAAATTATTAAAGTAAGAAGCACACACTATGTCAGCTTTTGAACACCAACAAAGGTCAGTAATTGAGTCAAGTCATAACCAAAAATAATTTTAATATATGTAACTATGTTTATCCTCTTTATAATAATTTTCTATTTGGAATGGAAAAATTACTAGTATAAGAGAACTTTCTTTCAATTCTTATTAACAGTGGTTTGATGGAATTATTCAAGGAAACAGTAGTCACCACTCAATATAAAATGTTGCATAAGCAAGAAAGGCATGAAACTGTAAACAAAAATACAGGGAAGCTGCAAGAGGTCAGTCAGGGAAGAGGGAAGATGTAATACAGGCAAGCAAGCCCTTTCATAGTGAATGTTATTGAGTGATTGAGCAAATAAAAAAGCAATGAAATAGTGCCCTGTTAGGTCATTCAGAATATTTGTTGTTGATGCTGCAAAGGTCTTCCCACACCCATAAGTATAAATATTTCACAAGGGCAGGACTTTTTACCTTTTATTTAGTTGGGATAAAACTGATTATTTAAGACAAAGACCAAAAAAAGGACATTTCAAAATAGAAATCTATCTTTAAAAATCAAAGAGGTTACCGAGAGCAGGAAGAATGACAGAAATCTGATATGGCAGAAAGGTTTTGAAATCAATAAGGAAAAAAAAAGGATTTATTAACTTTCAGTGGCCGTTGACTTAAATTTAACTTGAATAAAGACAAAAAGTTGGTTCTCTATTACTGATTCACTCATCAAACATTTATTCAACACTCACTATTTCCCAGGCATAATTTGAGGTCTAAGTCTTAAGGACAAAATTAATCTGTCTTTACATAGCTTTAATTAAGGGAGAAGACAAAAGGCCATCCATGAATTTGGAAACACAGTTTAAGGGAAATGCTAGATGATCTGGGGGTTCAGAATATAGAAATGCAAATGAGACTAGCTTTGCAATATCTTGTCTGGGATTGGAGAGCTATAGGAGCTGCTATAAAAAGAAATTTCCCATATAAATAAACTGAAATAAGAAAGAAGAGAGAGAGCCGCGTAAAGTGTACTGTTACTTTATTACCATTTGATATCACCTTAAGCTACCATTTTCTCAAAGCTGTTTGGTACAAAAATGTTTCCATTTTAATGTAAAATTGGAAAATATAAAATTCATTTGTTCCAATACTAGTTCATACACTTATTCATTGATTCAGTATGTTAATTAAACACCAATTATGTGCCAAATGCCTTTCTAGAGCTAGGGGTTCAGTAGTGAGCTATAAAGACAAATGCTATACCATCTTGGTGCTCATGTCCTTATGGCAAGAAAAAAAAAATCAATTTAGACACATACCCATATGTCAGGCAGGGACCTTATTTGACCATTGCAATGCTAGTGAGTCACATTCTAGATTTTATAGAAGGCATAAACCTCATGCTTTTCCTCTGTGAATTTCCTGTCCTACTCCACTGCCTAACTTCTCATGCCTATCCTTGAATTTTTGACTTATCCAACAAACATCTTTGCTATATCTGTTATATCTGCCTCTAGCTCTTTTAAATAATTTTTTTTTTCTTTTCTGTAACATTTAACACATTGACAACTATGTGTGTGTTCTCTTCATGTTGGGTAGGGTATATATTTTGCAGGGAAACCAGCATGTCTGTCTCATTCACTTCTACATTCTCAGCTTCTGTTATTGCTGTTGGCATGTACTAGATGCTTTATTTGTTATATTAATGAATGGGGCAATTATATTTTCCTCTCCAACTCTAGATTGTCAGTCTCTAGGCAAAATCTTTTGTTCTATAATGACTGCGACTGCATGGGCTCTGGCTTTTATATCTGCCCTTTACTATTGAACATGTTCTTTAGTCCTTTTTAAGAACCTAGACATATCTTTGGTGTATTTGAGAGTTATTCTAGCTTTAAATTGAAATTCACTTGTTGATGTTTCATTTCTTTCTAATTGTCATGCTTTGTCATTTCATAAATAATACTTTTTTACATCATCCTATGATTTTTTCTTCTCATCTCTTTCTCCCTTTTCCTTTATCTCCATATTCCATTTATGTTAAATAACAAAGAATTTTAAAAATGGAGATAATGCTAAAAAGAAATCAATCAAATTGACTAGATCTAACTATTTATTAGAAATTAGCATGTATAGTGGAACTATTATTGAAATTAAAATGTATCACAAAACAAATATTTACAACCAGATGTATAATGCATTATTAAGTGGTATTTAAATAAATGGTGTTTAGTAACAGCCAAATATTTTTCCAATATTTGGGAAAGATCTTTCATTATTTTCCTAAATCATGCCGTGCACTAAACTATATTACATGCATTAAAATTTTAAATCCTTAGGAAAGCAGCAGGGATGGAAGAGGGAGGAGGATCAGCTAACTTTTTTCTGTGATTTATTAGTATCATTATAGTACATCTTTTTTTTTTCAACTTTTTTTTTTAAGATTTATTATTTATTTATGCAAGCACTGGGTACAGTCAGAAGCGGGAGGGTGAGAGGATTCACCAGAGCCAGAGTGGGGAGCAGAGCAGGCAGAAGGACCGAAGTACACTGCTGAGGGGAGCAGCGAGCGGCAGGAGAGGTCTGCGCGCCATGTGGGACCCTCCTCTGGTGGCTGGGGAGCAGCCGGGGATCGAACCGGCGCCGCAGAGGCTGTGTGCAGCTTCGCAACCCCGCGCTCAACCGCTGTGCCACCGGGGAGGCCCTCATTATAGTACATCTTAACTTGTAGAGTCTCAGAAAATTGTTTTAAATTTCCTTCCCATCTATAGGAAAACAAGCTATTTTAAAGTAAAGTGAAAGGAAATATATTCCACAGAGATATATGCTCCATCTCAAAGTAGAGAAGAAAAGTTGTCTGGTGTGTCCCCAATCTAAAATCTGAAACTCTCATTTTCCACACTGGTAGGAAAAGGTGCAAACGTATTCAGTTGATCTCTTCTCCCATTCTAGACTGTGAAAGACAAGTATGCATTCTTCCCAATGTGCAAACATTAGTCTCTCTCTCATTAGTTTTTCACATTGCTATTTAGATATTTAAAAACTAACATTATTTCTACTTCAAGTTATAGACACTAATGCAATGTTGATATTGAGATTTTCTAAAATAGTAAAAAAAATACATCATTTAGAGAGCTTTAAATTGAACAAATATCATTTAAATGAACTTAATTATTCAGATAATTCTTGTTGCACATCTCTTAATAAACTAAAATCTGATTAATGTTAAACAATTACCATTCTAAATCTAGAAGCTAAGGCTTGTTTGTGAATTATAACTATTCATTTTTTTTCCACATAGCTATTACCTCAGATAATTGAGACCTAAATATTTGCACTAGCAGCCTGTAATCAGTATATTTTTGTTTTATTATTTTAATCTATTTGGAGTGAGAAAAAAATAACAAAAAATAATGTCGTAAATGTGGATGCTGAATGCCAGATCAGTTAAAAAGTTTGGTAAAGGAATACTAATACTCTGGAAACATAGGTGAGTGAGTGAGATCTTGTTAATAAAAGTGTGAAGTAATTCCTGAGAGAACAGAGAGAGAACCTTAATTGTCGATGTGTTGATGTTCTGAGTGGTAACATTGACCGCACATACTTCTCAGGAATGAAACTACATTAGATGTCAGACTACCCAGATGCTAAATTGGATTTATTTGGTAAGAAATGAAACTTTATGGTCCATATGGGGCAAACAATCAGAAAGAAAGAACTGATCTCTAAGAGTTGGAAAAATCACAGTGGAGAAATAACTCCATGTATTTGCAGATCTGAAAACATCTCTTTTGGGGTCATCTTTAGACTGAACCAGTGTTGGGGAAAATGCACACTTGAAATCTGGAAAGAAAGAATAAGATGGGACAGACTGAGGGAAGGAAAGAGAGAGAGAGAGAGAGAGAGAGAGAGAGAGAGAGAGAGAAGTTCTGACAGAAGTATGTTCTGAAATAACAACACATATATTATGTACTTCGAAAATTTATTCTCATTTATTGCAGTAACAAACATAGACTAAGCATTGAAAGATTAACAGAAGCTTCTGAAATGCAAAACACCTATTTCCAAAATGTATAAAAAAGCAGAAACTGAAAACAAATACACTAATAAGAAAAAGACGTGGCAGCAAAGAATTCTTTTTGTTGTGACTTAATTGTATTACTTTTTATTGAGGTAAGCTTGGTTCACCTCAATGATTCAGAGGTACAGGTTCACACCAGCAAGGCACTGAAACACCAGCAAGGCACTGAAAGTCCTCCATCACAATCCATTGTGTCTCTAGACCCTTGCAAAAAAAAATCTGTTTGGAAGTACATGGGGTCTGAAAAATAAAGAGTAATATTTTTCTATTTTATGTCTCTAAGGAGTACATATATACTGTGATTTATTCTATAAAATATTTTGATCTTTGAATTGCATTAATATACCTTGAAGAATAGAAAACCATACATTAGACATAAAGTGAAATTCATTACATTCTGACTTGAAATTGAAATTAATTGTCCACAAGATACAGCTTTTACCTCAAGTACCAATAGTTAATTGATATTTATTATATGTTTTCTAATAATATTTAAATTTTAACAGTTTACAATTCTTTTATTAATTCCCTTATTTAATTAGCTAAATCTGTTCTTTATTGTTAACATGTGACTTTTAATAATAATTGCTTATCTATATATTTATTTAAAATATTCTCCAAAAATACACAAACAATGAGCTATATTATGGGGGAGACATAACTACATTTGCTTCCTATTCTATCTTATAAATTGCAAATTAAGAGTCAGATTATCAGTTTTGAAATAATTTGCACCAACAGCTGTGACCCTCTTGTCTTAGGACTCTCTAGGTGACCTTTTCAGGATAATTGAAAAAGTTGTTCTAATAAACAGTTCTTTAATATTACCTAATGCTTAATTATCTCAAATCTATTTCAAAAGCATCATTTATTAGTAAGTTTTCATTATCTGTTAAGAGTAATCTTCAAAAATAATCACTTTTTCTCTTGGCTCACCAGAAAGATAACATAATTAACTTCACTTCTCATGAGTATTCCTGGAGTTTCCCCAGAAATATAAAATTTTAGTTTAGGTTAGTTAGATTCTTGGTTGCTTGTTATCCAAATTTCAATGGATTTATTAAGTTATTGCTGGTGGTGGTGGTAGTGGTGCTGCTGCTGATGGTGATGGGATGGGTGTGTGTGCACGCGCATTACATATGCATGACCATATTCTCCCTAGTTTCTGTTCTAAAGAAGGCCCGTCAGAAACCAGCTTGGATGCTATCTTTACAATAATATTATTTTTTTCTCAGAATAAAGCTACCTAGCTTTAGTCATGTGTGTGAGATGAATCTTCAATGTCAGGATAATCTTAATTCTTTCTCCTTCACAAAATGAAGTTGCTTTCCATTGCACATCTACTTTGACCAAGACAGGAGGAATCTCTCCAAAATATCCTTAATGATTTAAACCAAAGTAAACTTTTAAAAATTGCCATTTTCTATTAAATTGTAACTAAACAGGTCCAAAGTTCAGAGGACGTAAACAAAGAAAACAAGTTTGTAATATAGTTTCCCCTCTGAATTGTTTGTCTAAATTGAGAATGATGAGTACATGGATATTGAAAACAAACTCCATTTGGAAAGTTCTACTATTCATACTGTATATTGTCTCCTTTTTGTGTGTGTGCTGAAAAATTAGTAATGAAGGATTTATAGGGAATGATTAGGTTATACAGAACCATATAAATAATAGAATAAAATGAGATTATTGTAGGAAAGGTGGAAGTGTTTAGTTTTACCTGTTAAGCAGAGCCTCAGAATATGTCCCCAAAGAAATGGATACTTGAGGTGTGTGTTGAAAATACAGAATAATCTAGAGATTAGTAAGATTAAGATTGTATTAAGATTCTTAGTTGGGGGGGAAATGAGATAGAAGGAGGGCTTGAGATTATTTTTAATTCACTGAATTAAAATTAAAATCCAGTGTTCTAAATTATTTATATAAGAAGTCTATAGAAATTATTCCCAGGTTGAGAAAAGAAGATCTCTACTTGATGTCACTAGTTAATATCCATCCTTTTCTTAAATATGTAGTTGTAGGATCCTTTTGATTGCTAAAAAGATTAGCTATAATAACCCTCTTAGATTGAATGATCTAGCAAGCAGCACATTATATTGACCAATTGCACATGATTATCAGGGTGACTACATTAAATATATGAGCATAATTGTGAATCTGCTCTTAATAATCATTGCCATCATCTTTTCTATCATATTGCTTTTTACTTGTTAAAAAACCCAACTATTATGGGTATAACTCTCCTGCTATATTTAAAATACAGTGTCCATTTTATTTTTATTATTTATTTATTTTTAAAGATTTATTTATTTATACAAGAACCGGGGTATAGGCCAGATGTGTGGGAGTGTGAGAGGATTCACCAGAGACAGAGTGGGGAACAGAACAGGCAGACTGATGAAATACACTGCTGAGGGGAGCAGCAGGCAAGACAGGAGAGGTCTGCTCACCATGTGGGTTGCTCTGAGGCCAGTGGGAATCAAATCGCACTGCAGAAGCTGAGGACAGCTTCACAGCGCTGCGCTCAACTGCCTCCACCACCAGGGAGGCCCCCTATTTTATTTTTAAATGCAATTTATTTTCATCAGGATCTTATGGAACTTAATTACTACCATGCTAACTAAAAGGTATCCTCAAACTTAAATATCCTAAACAAATCTCCATATCCCATTTACCTTAGAAATAGGACTACCATTGACTTTTTGCTTTAACAACAAAACAAACAAATCTTATAATAATTCTTAACCTTGTCTACCACATTTACATAAATCCGATCATCAGTAAATCTTACAACCAAAGGCTTCTCACCATTTTCAATGCAATGAATGCAATGAACAAAGATGAAACTGCTATTTATTTGTTTGTTTATGCAACACTGTTTACAACACTGTACGATTTAGGGGAGTAAGTTCACAGCTCCTCAGAGGTATGTCATCACACTACACCCACCACCAACTTATCCGTAGTCCTTTGCCTTAGGCCACTGAACTCCCTACCCATTTTATACTCACTTCTGCCCTATATTTTAAACTGCATTGAATTATATTAAATAACTTAAAATGTCCACACAGCTCTCCATAGTGGTTGGACCAGTTTGCACTCCCACCAACAGTGCAGAAGAGTTCCTTTTTCTCCACAACCTCGCCAACATTTGTTGTTGCTAGTTTTTTAATATGTGCCATTCTCACTGGTGTAAGATGGTATCTCATGGTAGTTTTGATTTGCATTTCCCTGATTGCAAGTGATGCTGAACATTTTTTCATATGCCTGTTGGCCATTCGCATTTCCTCTTCAGAGAAGTTTTTTTTGGCTCCTCTGTCCATTTCTTGACTGGATTATTTTCTTTGTTGTTGTTGAGTCTCATCAGCTCTTTGCAGATTTTTGTGATCAGTCCTTTATCATTAGT
Organism: Talpa occidentalis; assembly: GCF_014898055.3. Taxonomy (NCBI): domain Eukaryota; kingdom Metazoa; phylum Chordata; class Mammalia; order Eulipotyphla; family Talpidae; genus Talpa; species Talpa occidentalis. The sequence goes on along the minus strand of NW_023601212.1, from coordinate 45,517,707 downwards.
GTTGTGTGCAAAAATGTTCTCCCAGTTGGTGGGGTTTCTCTTTGTTTTTGTTATTGTCTCTTTTGCTGTGCAGAAGCTCTTTAATTTGATGTAGTCCCAGCTGTTGATCTTTGCCTTCACTATCACTGCTTTGGGTGAAGTGTCTGTAAAGATGTCTTTGATATGCAAATCACGTAGTGTTTCGCCTATATTTCCTTCTATGTATTTTATGGTTTCAGGTCTTATGTCTAGTTCTTTAATCCATTTTGAGTTGATTTTTGTATATGGTGTGAGGTAGTGGTCAAGCTTCATTCTTTTGCATGTAGCGACCCAGTTTCCCAGCACCATTTATTGAACAAACTTTCTTTGCTCCAATGCATAGTCTTTGCTCCTTTGTCAAATATTAGTTGACCATAAACCTGTGGGTTTATTTCTGGATTTTCTATTCGATTCCATTGGTCTGTATGTCTGTTCTTGTTCCAATACCATGCAGTTTTGATGATTATGGCTTGTGTGGAGATTTCTGGACCTACTAAACATAGAGCTTCCACAGGATCCAGCAATTCCACCCCTAGGTATTTACCCAAAGAACACAGAAACATCAATTCCAAAGAACACCTGCACCCCTATGTTTATAGCAGCACTATTTACAATAGCTAAGCTCTGGAAACAGCCCAAATGCCCAAAAATAGATGACTGGATCAAGAAGATATGGTACATATATACCATGGAATATTACTCAGCATTCAAAACAGATAAACACATGCAATTTGCAGCAGCATGGATGGCACTGGAAGGGATCATGCTCAGTGAAATAAGCCAAAAAGAAAAAGAAAAATACCGGATGGTCTCACTCATAGCAGGAATCTAGAATACTTAAATAAGGGACCAGGAAAATGAATAACTATAAGAAAGTGAAAATCAAAATCAACAAAAACTATGAACTAGAGACACTTTTTGGGGGTGGGGGCGGGAGGGGAGGGATTGGGGTCAGAATGGGGGGATTGCAATTGTATGGGAATATAAAATAAAATTTATTAATTTAAAAATAAATAAATAAATAAATAACTTAAAATGACCAGAAAGCTATGGGGTGTGCATAAAGATTAAGTTCTGTGAAAGCAAGGTAAGAGAGATTATTAAAGACACAATAAAGCATGTCATGGATACACTAGGTTCAAAATGTTCAATAAACCTATAATGTTGATAAAAATATTTAAGGATCAAAATGAACCTCAAGATCCATACTTGACAGCTTAATGTATTTATGTTTATTTTCTGATATTATTGAAATATAACATTGAATATATAATGTGAATTATAAAGTAAACCTTTCAACGTAACTGCTTTTGATTTGTTTGTTTAATTGTTATTAGTGGCTGTTCATGAAAGATCATTGACAAATGCTTGTCTACTGGATTTCTAGGTATTATTAAATTGCCCAAATTTTATGAAGAATTTTGCTTCACATCCAGTTATCAGCTATATTACTGACAAATTGTGTGACCAGGGGCAAGCTATTTAGAATTTTCTCACCCATTAAATAGGGCTATTAATATATGTTATGCCATAGGCTGCTATGATGATAACATGAAATAATACATCTGTAGTGCTTAAAATAATGTCTTAAAATAATAAAATAATGTCTCATAAATAATGGTCTTAAATTTTAGATATCCATTTTATGTGATTTCTCATATTTGGAAGAACAGAATTTTATTATAATATGCTTGCTTTTTCATATTTAATTAAAATTTATCCAGGGAAATACTTTTAGAATTATTTTAATTATCAAATGTTGAATAAATTATTGGTAGTTGATGGGTTGAAGATTGTTTTTCTATTACACATAAGTAGAATGGCCAAAATTCAAAACACTGAAAACACCAAATGCTGGGGAGGATGTGGAACAAAAGGAACTCTCATTCATTGCTGCATTCAAAAGGGTACATCAATTTTGGAAAAGAGTTTGGCAATTTCTTACAAGACTAAACATACTCTTATTGTATCATTACTATACCACACTTGCAAAAGAGCATGATCCACTAATTATATTCCTTGTTATTTACCCAAATAAACTGATTATTTATGTACATACAATAAAAACCTGCACACAGATGTTTCTAGCATCTTTGTTCATAATTGCTAAAACTTGAAAGCAATCAAGATGTTTCAGTTCATGAATGGTAAATTGACTGGGTATGACCAGACAATAGCTCATTATTCCATGCTGGACAGAAATGAGCTCTCAAGCCATGAAAAGATACAGAGTGAACTAAATGCATATTCAGAAGTCAACCTGAAAAGCTCACATGCTTTATGAATCAACTATATGACATCTGGGAAAGGCATAACTATGAAGACAGTTGCTAGGGATTGGGGGAAGTATATACAAACATGTAGAACACAGTGTTTTTAGGCAGTGAAACCATTCTGCATGACATGACACTTGTGGGTACATGCTACTATACATGTATCAAACCCTACTGAATGTATATAATACCAAGTGATCCCTAATATAAACTACAGAACTTGGGAAATACGGGCCATTTTTGCATGGGATATTGAAAGTGGAATAGGTTTTGCATATATGGAACAAAGAATTATAGGAATTCCCTATACTTTTCACTCAATTTAGTTGTAAACCAAAAAAACCAGTGCCCATCTAAAAAATTCTCTTGATATTCTTGAGTTCTAATATTAAAAATACATCCAAATTCTTTTCTTTAAGATTACTCTCTCAAGGTCCCATGAAAAGTTTGGCATGTTCTACTTGTGAGGATCAGAACTAGAATTGACACATGAAAAAGCCCCTCAAAAATTCAGCCATCTGATGTATCACTAAAGAGCTCTCTTCCTAATCAAACTAGCTCCTTTTATTAAAAGCTCTGCTTTCCAAAATGAAATCATTTTCAAAGCCAAGAACATTCTCTGCAGATGTTGTTTCTAGTGCCATTGAAACATTATTTCCTATACTTACTTCTAGAACATGATAAATCCAAAAGCATAAACAATAACCCATGATAGACTCCCAATAAGATTTTCATCATAGTAGGTCTAACACAAAACTGTAACAAATTCAAATATATATAGACAATTTAAATTAAATTGATTAGCTTTTGGATATAATCAGTCATGGGCATGAAATGCTTTTTAATCAGGTAATGACTTCATTAAACATGGTTAATCACACACCACCTTGAACTCATTTTCTAAACATAGAATTAATTATTCAAATGATAGCAACTAAGACACACCAGTCAAGCTTGCCAAAAAAATCTACTCATCATTTGCAGGAGTTAGAGTATGTAGTGAATAGTTAATTCAAGAATATATACTTTTGATTCAAACAGTACCATAGGAATAAAATACAAACAACATTGGGTACTTATTTATTAGCAAAATCACAAAATAGAGAATTAAATAAAACACATGGAGTAGTCTTGAGTATTGAAAAGACAGTTCACTTAATGTTTCCTTATAATTTAGTATTCATTTATCAAATGTGGTATACTTGTTTCTTTATCACAGGGCAACAATCAGTTCAGATAAAGTAGAAATACATTTTCCTTACTACACAAAAAAATCAGCAGATGTGTACAGATCACCTACTCTAAGCAGGATACTATGACAGGTATATCAGATAATCAAAAAAAGTATGAACTACTTGAGAGATTTGAAATCCAGTTTGGAATGCTAGATATAAAATGAGGAAAAGCAAAGATAATCTATAGTAAGCATAATTAACTGAAGGAAAAGCTATTAGGTTTAATGTTTTGCTTTATTTTTAAAGAACATAAAGCTTACTTATTATTTTTAATTGCATTGCTTTTATGGAGGTAACAAACATTTACAACATTGCCTATAAATCGGGGGCATAGGTTGACACCTCCTGAGATGTATGTTGCAACACCCCCATGCCCAGCACCAGAGCACCCATAATCCTCCCCATCAGCTATCAAGTCACCTCCCAAATCCCTTCCCTTCTAGTAGTTTCAATTCTACAGTCAAATTTCTGGGGATTGTGGGCTTTCTGTTTTAAGGTATGCACCTGGAAAATAGTGTTTTGCAGTTAGTTAAACTGAAGAAACTGAATTGGTTTCTGTTTCATTGCACTCTTTACATGATCATTCTTGACCACGTTAGCACTGAGCAGAATAATTTATTTTTATAATTATGCTCATTTATGTGTCCACTAAGAGTAAGTTTTGCATAGTCCTATAAACATTTAAGAGATAAAATGAAGAATATGGTCTTAAATTTACCCTGTGTCTCAGAGTTCTTATAACAATTTATAAAATGTAATTATTTTGTATAAGATTTGATTCTCAAAGTTTGGTCTAACATTTAATTATCCCACACTTAATTCAATATCCAATACTAAGGAGCATTATAATAATATGTATCATGAATTGTAGCCAAAAATTTAAGACATTAATTTAGAAGGGTTGAAACACCTGTTGAAGCATTGAGGTAGATTCACTGCTTTTACCCACCTGGTAAAACCCACTGTATCAAGATATCATAGGAATGAATGACTTCTTGAAAGTTCATGGAATGAAGTGAGTTTTGTTATGTAATTCTTAACAATCTTCCTTTCACTTTACAGCAATCCTTTCCAAACAAACAGTCCAAAAATGATCATATTCGGAAGAAGTAAACACTAAAATATTGACAATTAAATACATAAATCCTTTCTGAGGAATATCCAATTTTCATGCATAATTTGTAATTTAGAAAAATTTACAGTAGAAACATCAATATGAGCTCATCACAGAATATTTATTTATAGAGATAAACTTCACACAAGGTGCTTCAAAATGAAAAGTTGCTGCTAAAGGAGTTTGGAAATAATAATAATGATTACAATTATGATAATAATTTCAACTTCATTCCACTTTTACCTGTAGTTCAACATCAGGTATGAATTTTCTGTGAATTAATAAGCTCTTCTTGTCATTCTAAACCTGCATTTATAGCATATTGAAGTCATATTATTGACCTGGTAATTTAGCTTAAGGGAAATTATGCCTCATTGTGATAAATTTATAAAACAACATTGAATATTTTTGTTGGAAATTGTTTCTGAAATTATATCATCATAATAACTCAACAAGAGAAAATAATTTGAAAGTAAAGTTTCATCTTCTTGTCCATATTAAATGATATTTTAGTAAAGACTGGCTGACACCTTGGGGTTTTTTGTTTGTTTGTTTGGGTTATTAAAATTCCACCATGAAAATTAATGAGCTTTTATATATATGCTTGTCATTCATAATAAGAATGCAGTTTTTATCTAGCCAGTGAATATTATTTAGCAGCAGGATTGGAGTGTCTTGGTAATGTATACAATGTCTTGCCAGTTATCTTAGTGACTTCATATTTCATTTAAAATGGAGTAACTTGTTTGCTAAATACTTATGAAATAGACTACAGCTTTTAATTACTTAAATTAATTAATTTCCATTTGATTTAACAATACAATGATTTAACAATGTTTTAAAGTACAACTCAAAATGCCTCCTCTTTCATGCTGTATTTCCTGGTCTAGTATCAAACCCAGTCTCTTCTCCTCTAAGTTTTGTCATTGTACTTGGTCCCTCAATTGATAAATAAATTATTTTTATTAGCATGATTTTGGTCTTTTATATCTTTCTCCAACAATTGTTCAGATGCTGATATTTCAAAATTATTACAGGGAGCTTAAATTTGCAGACAATGTTATTTAAAAACAGAAACACTGCCTCATTGATCACACTATTGGAAATAGATGTACATATTATAAATATGTACACAATATGATCATGGCACACCTTGTGATTTAGGAACAGAAGGCGTATTTTATACTAAGTGGTGGTCCTGACAGAGAGGTCCTGAACAAATATCTTACCTGCTGGGTCTGTCATCCTTCCCTTTGACAGAAGGATAATCAATAGCTTTAAGATTTCCATTGATAACTCAATTATGTGCAATCAGATGAACCCAAAGAGTCATAGGAATTTCAATACTGAATGCATAAGATGTAGCTGGAGTTCAAGATATTACACAGCTTTGGAAATTTACTGTTTTCTTTTACATTTTCTTCTTTTAAAATGTCTTAATTGCACTTATTTCTCTGTTTTTCCTCATTAATCTTCCTATCATTCTTTTATTTCCTAGTTTTCTGCCATCAACAGATATAAACTTATATTTACATAATATCAACACTCTTGATTAAGATAAATTATGCAGTGCAATTAAGAATGTCTGCAACCACTATAAGTCAACAATTAAAGTACGTTTTAAAAAATTATTTCCTCAAAATATAAAATGCATTTTAAAAAGTAAAATATAATAAAATTTTGTGCATATAAATCTTCACAAAATACTTTTAGATGTGCTCATGTATTGGTATGAATCTTAAGAATAATCAAAGGAATATATTCAGCAGAGAAATGTGATACAAAATTATTATGAAATTACTAAACTATACTTTTAAAAATTTTAAAATAGACTGAGTCATCTCATGATAAATTGAAATATTAGTCATTTCAAATGTTCTTTCTACCCCCAACACACTAAGACAATATAATGAATATTCATGGTATATCTTTAGGCAATCATATTTGTATATTAAGGGTTTTTTTCTCTTCATATGTATCTAAATTATTGTTAAAACACTTTCACGCTTTATAGAATTTTTCTCACTTTTTTCATACTTTATAGAATTTTTGTTATGCAGATAAAGTTTCCATGTGTTAGGTAAGGGAAAATCATTTTCTCTACCTATTAGAACTGTCTATAGAAATTGTCTCTTACTGAGATGAGCATGATCTTTGACCTTCAATTATAATTTGATAAAGGATATTATTATTGTAATTAATCTATTATTTTTTAGTTTTAGGGGGATTATTCTGGTGTTCCTCTTTTCTTCCCTGGTTGGGTGGCCGATTCGTAGACATGTGTTCAGTGCTGAATATGTTCCCTCAAAATCCATATGCTGTTGCCCCAACACTTAGTACTTCAGGATTTGACTATTTGAGATAGGTACTTTAAAAAGGAAATTAAATTAACATAGGGCAGTATGGTTGTCCCTAAATCCAATATGACTATTATCTTATAAGAGGAGCTCAGAATACAAGCAAGAACATATAGAGGCACCAGATGAAGAGAGCAATAGAAAATGATCATCCACATGTTAAGGCAGAGGCCTCAAAAGAGGTAATTCTTTTGTTTTGGACTTCTAACCCTTAAAACTATAAGACAACAAATTTCTGTTGCTTAATTCTCTAGTCTTTGTCACTTTATAAGGGTAACCTTAGCAAATCAAGACAAATGGGAAAAAAAAAATTAAAAGGTTTCTATAGTTATTGTGTGTTTTTAAAGTCTCTGTATTTAAGTCAATTTATGGGAATTAGTCAATGAAAAAAATCCAAGGGTTCAGTCATCCTTTGCAGTAATGCATAGTAGGATGGACCACTGCAGAATTGACAAGGAGAAAAATTAAAGACCTTATGAACTTAACAAAATCAGGTCTGATCCCTTCAAGGGCTTAAACTATCAAGGTTACATCTGGGTATGGGAGTGAAAAATAAATAATTTTGAAGAAAAGCATAACCCGATAGAAAAACAGAATAGAAGGAGAAAAGGGGAGGTTTATATGTGTATGTATGCATATATATATATGCATATATATATATATGCATACTATATATGAAATATATACATGTATGTATATCAAAGAAAAAGTTTCTTAAAGATACTTTTTGAATGAATAAGTGGTCCAATTAGCATTACAACAAATTAAATTACTTCAGTTTTGCTATTACCACTGAAAAATACTCACACTTAAACTAAGTATTTTTGCTTATATTTTATTCTTTTCCTCTGAAAGGACAATACAATGAGAAAAGCACTAACAAAAAAATAAATGAATATGTAAGTGCTTTTTAACACTTAAATTGCCTTTAGGAGTTAAGATTATCCTTTTAAATCCCATTGCTCTGTATTTTCAAAATTCCCTGCCTATTCTTTTATATTTAGAATAAATTTGCTATTTGAATAAATTTATTATAAGATTTTTTCAGAGTTTGACTTGTATTAATCACATTTTCACATACTTGACTCTTCTATAATTTGTGCAGAATTTCAATAAAATCTACTAGGTAAGTTAAAATTAACAAGATGACATTTCACTGAAAGTGTTATGGGTCAAACGCCCTCAAATATAAACAGAAACTTGATCTAATTAAATGCTGAGCAACCAGATTTTATTTTTAATTTATTAGCAGAGGATTTTGAATTAATAACAATCATTGAATTACTCAATACTTACCCAGGAAACAGAAATGATTCAAGATATTTTAACAAAAGAAGTTTCCATATAGGAAATTAAATGCTTATCAAACATTTATGGGTTACTGGAAAGAAATTAGGTAAAGATAGAGTCACAAGAATCTCCCACTAAGAACTCAACTGCTACTAGTTCTAAAGCATGAGATCTGAAGCTGCTGAAAATCTAGACTTTTTTTCCCCAAATCTCTACCTATCATTGCTGGAGCAAAACAGTGGCCTATTCAGGCCTCCCTTGGTGGTGCAGCGGTTGAGCGCTGGGTTGCAAAGCTGCCCACAGCCATCCGCAGCACCGGTTCTATTCCGGGCGGCTGGCGAGGGCCCCACATGGCCCACAGACCTCTCCTGTCTTGCCCACTGCTCCCCTCAGCAGTGTATTTCATCACTCTGCCTGTTCTGTTCCCCGCTCTGACTCTGGTGAATCCTCTCACCCTCCCACGCTTCTGACTGTACCCAGTGCTTGTATAAATAAATAAATAAATCCTCAAAAAAAAAAAATAGTGGCTTATCCTATTCTTTACCTTCCAAATTTCATTCAGATGTTCTTCAATGCAGAAAAGAGATTAGAACTTTGAACATCAGTGCTGAAAATCCACAGACAATGTCTAGGATACTTACAAATAAATATTATAGGAATATTGACTCAAAGAATGGCAATTGCCAAAAAAATATGAACTGTTCGCTCCTATGGGGAGAAATAAACACGGTTGTTGAGGTATCCCAGAGAGTTGTTGTTATGTGGTACCATCCTTGTTTGATATTTAAATACATAAAACTTGAGTCCTTATGCTAAAGTAAATTGAGAAAGCCTCTACTGTCTCAAGGTGTGAGAGCTGAGCTTATGTTTATATGGGTTCCATCTGGCTCTTAACTTCTAATTTTCCTGAATTAGTAATCATAATTCCGTCCTGTTTCATTTTGCTGACTTCTCTGCTCTGTTTTTTTTTTTTTAATAAAGATTTTCATTTATTTATTTATTCATTCATTTATTTATTTATTTATTTATACAGCACTGGGTACAGTCAGTGTGCGGGAGGGTGAGAGAATTTACCAGAGCCAGAGTGGGGAGCAGATCAGGTAGACTGACTAAGTACACTGCTGAGGGGAGCAGCGGGCGGCAGGAGAGGTCTGCGCGCCATGTGGGACCCTCGCCCGGTGGCCAGGGATCGAACCGGCGCTGCAGAGGCTGCGGGAAGCTTCGCAGCCCAGCGCTCAACCACTGCGCCACTGGGGAGGCCCTCTGCTCTGTTTTGTTACCCTAATCTTAAAATTCTTGAAGACTTCATTCAAGACCATTGCAGTAGGGGCAGAGAGATTGATCCTAACACCATATAAAAAAAAGGTAGGGCTTCCCTTGTGGTGCAAGGGGTCGAGACACAACCTATAAAACTAACCACAGTCACTACAACACAAGTTCAATCCCTGGCCAGGGAGCTACCCACACGGCGCAGCAGACCTCTCCTGACTCACTCACTGCTCCCCTCAGCAGTTTACTTTGGTCAGTCTCCCTGTTCTGTTCCTCACTCTGTCTCTGGTGAGTCCTCTCACCCCCCACACCTCTGGCCTGTACCCCAGTTCTGGTATGCATAAATAAATAAATCTTTAAAAAATGGTAGTAGAATTTTTAGTGCTAGAATGAGCTGGTGGAAAAATACAGGAGGACATTAGTGGGCAAGTTGGTCATTGTAATTGGCACATCTGTATTTTCTTTTCCATACTGATCAAAATTTGGCTCTTATCCCTCTATGGAGATTATAGATTAGAGTTCTTTCTTAATGATTACCTATCAAAGGAATGGTATCTAGATCCTGGAGAAGGACATTCCTGGGGTATGAAATTGGTAAGAATCTAGGAGAACATCTCAAAGAGAGCAGAGAAAGAATTCACACTTGTAAATTTTCTAAAGGAAATGCTCCTCAGAAAAAGGAGGTCAGGGGTCTACAGTAAGAAGAAAACCATCTAAAGTTTAGTCAAGTAAAATATTTAGGCAGTACACAGTATCCAAAGGTCAGGCACTTAGGCTATAGAAAGTAAGGGTCCTAGGCTTCTTGCCCTGGTCTCAGATCAGCTTCACTCCACAGACTATTTTCCATGGCAGATTGTACTCAAATTTGAGAAATATCAAGGTGTGGTAGAAGATTGGAATATATATAGTCTTGTTTCCAAAACATCGTCCTCAGGGGCAGAGAATCAAATTAATCATATTCCTTGACTCAAAATGCATTCTTCTATCATTGATCCCCGGAAGGTCTCTGATATGGACAAAATTATGTCCCCTTGAGATTAATATGCTGAAGTATTAATTCCCAAAATAAGGGTTTTTGAGATGGGGATTTCAGGGAAGTAATTAAGGTTAAATGAGGTCATGCTAGAGGGAATTTAATCTGAAAAGACTGGAGTCACATAAGAAAAGAGAGAACAAAATCTCACTCTCTAAAGGAGCACACAGGAATGGTCCCGTGAGGATACAGTAAGAAGAGAAGATGGTGCCATCAACAAGCCAAGATAGACCTTCTTCAGAAACTGAATATTCTGGTACCTTTATCATGGATGTCCAATCTTCACATCTCTAAAAAAAAAAAATCTATAGTTTAAGTCACACAATCTGTGATGCTTTGTTGAGAAGACTAATGAAGCCCCATCAACTTTGTTTTGAGATTATTAAGTTTGATCATTCACTTTTATCTTTATTCATTTTTAATATCCTTTCTTTCCATAAGCCACTACCTATCCCCTTATCCTATCACCTATTACCCTCTAATAAGTAATAGGTGATAGGATAAGCAAGTGTGTTGACCTATTAAACATACCTTTTGATTTCACTGCAAAATTGTAAAATATAATTTTTGCATGCAGACATCTTAATTTTCAGAAATGGTGTTATTTTTATAATTTTGATATCTTATTAGACATCACATACTTTTCTTTACACTGGACACACTGTTGCTACCACCTATCCACATGGCTATGTGTAAATCTAATGCATTGTTTTTAATTGCTGCATAATATTTCCTAGTCTGCTTCCAATATGCTTAATCTACCCAGCTTTCAGACTTGATTTACAAGTTAATGGCTTTCTACAATGTTATATAAGTATTTCACTACGCAATTACTACTATCTTTTACTTTGTTCCCAGCCTGCCTTATTATTATTATTATTATTATTATTATTATGTATTTCTTAATCACCTGAGATGCTTTCTTTAAACACTACCATTTCTCTTACTTGTAGATTCTTAAACCCTCTTTTAAATAGCCTCTGTGGAAAAAAAAATAAAACACAGATAAACTCAGCCCTATGTATTATATTGTAAGCTATCCACATCATTCCTTGGGGTTTTGGTTTTAACAGGAAAAGAATTAATTAATATAGAGAAAAAGAATTAATTAATACAAAAGAATCCAGGCAGTTGCAGTCTAAAATGACCATTTTTCTCTCAGTGTATTTAAATTTAAAAAAATAAAATAGCAAAATTTAAATTAACAATAAAAATGTTTATAGACTTAGAGCATAATTAAAAATATTCCATTTTAGTCTTGCCCATTATTCTCAATGACTCCCCACCCCTCATTGGATCCTTCTATAAATTTAACTTTCTTTGAAACCCACTGTGGAATAAAATAAGCAGTTTTTGAGTCCTGCTTTATGTTTCAATCAAATAAGTCACTGTTATTTTAAGGGGGATTGCAAATTCCAGGCTTCACCTTCAGTTGAAAAAAAACCAAAAACTTGAGAGGTTCTTTTCTCCTCACAGTCCAAAGCAAAGGACTCCAGGCATTTGGATTTCCTCCTATATATCACTCACCATTGCACATTATCTCCCAGCAACAGCTGGTGACACACAGACACGTGCCTGTAGGAAAGCTCTTTCCCCCTCTTCCATCTGTTTCAGTCCATTTACTTCAGAAATAAAACACTGTTTTAGCTGGTCTGCTTACAACATTTTTATCCACAATGTAATTTAAATCCCTTCAGTAAGGGGAAGCAGATTTTACACTTTGAGGCTCGTTTTACTTTTGAAACTGGTTGAAGTTGGATGTCTTCACAACCTAATGATTAGAAAGATTTTTTTTTAATATAGGTACAATAGAAAAACATATGATGCCTATGTTATGTGACAAAATAAGGCTAAAATGTAAACATGTTTGAAACAAAAATATACTGATTGTGTCTCTGAGAAGGAAATTAAGCCTAAATGACCAATAAAACCAAAGCGGATTGAGAATGGCAAAGATTTGTAAATTTTATAATGGATGCTAGATCTATTTCTCTGTGCTCTACTGCTCTCAACTGGGAAGAAGCAATAGACACACCCCGCAGAATGGAAGCAGTCTTGCCTTCTGAGGCCGGTTTTACATACTTTCACGTCTAGTGCAGATGTCCAGACCATGACTATCTTAAGAGTCCTCTTTTTTTCTTTTTAAGACCGTCGTGTATGTGACCTCTCTATTTTGAGAAAACACAAGTTCAGCAGTCAAACTGCCTAAATCTGAAGCAAGACCACCATTTTATATGTGACCTTGGGCAAATTATTTAACTTGTCTTAGTCTCAATTCTTCATGGGAAAAAAAAAAATCAGGTTCCTATTTCTTAGGGATGCTGTGATAATTTAAGTGATATGTTTCACTTGATGTGCTTGACACAGGACCAATCCCATTGTAAGGGACCAATCCCATTACAAGCATTGCAGAAATAATGAGATTTCTTGTCCTCTTGTTAGGGGGAAAAGGATGTCCTAAAGCTAATTCCATACAGGCTTTGTAGACTCCACCCCCTACTCCAGACCAAAGCCAAAAGACACTGGGAACTCTAAATCCCATCACCACCAAAGGGAAGGTGGCTGGGACCTAAGGGTG
>NW_023601212.1:45489401-45504440 GCF_014898055.3 Talpa occidentalis | reverse complement strand
TTTTCTTTTTGTGTTTGTCCTTGTTCGGTTTTTGGTATTAGTGTAATGTTGGCTCATAAAACGTGTTTGGTATTGTCCCTTCCTTCTCAATTTTTTGGAAGAGTTTGTGAAGGATAGGCACTAATTCGTCTCTGAATGTTTGGTAGAATTCATTTGTAAATCCATCAGGTCCTGGGCTTGTTTTTGGGGAGGTTTTTTATTACCATTTTCAATTTCGCTAATTGTAATTGTCTTGTTTAGGTGTTCTATTTTTCTTTATCTAGCTTTGGGTGATTGTAGAGTTGTAGGAATTTGTCCATCTCCTCTAGATTGTTAAACTTGTTTCCATATAACTGTTCATAGTAGTTACTGATTATTCTTTTGATTTCTGCTGTGTCCGTTGTGATTTCTCCTCTTCATTGATGATCCTGTTATTTGTGCTTTCTCCCTTTTTTCCTTTGTGAGCCTGGCTAGGCGTTTGTCTATTTTATTGATTTTTCAAAAAAACAGCTCTTGTTTCATTGATCTTTTGGATTGTTTTTTTAGTTTCAATTTCATTTATTTCTGCTTTGGTTTTTATTATTTCTTTTCTCTACTGGTTTTGGGGTTTTTTTGTTGTTCTTTTCTAGATCTTTGAGCTTCGAGATGAGGTTGTTTCTTTGCGTTCTTTCTTGTTTCTTGATGTGAGCTTCTATTGCTATATATTTTCCTCTTATTACTGCTTTTGCTGCATCCCATACATTTAGGATATTAGTGTCCTCTTGTCGTTCAATTCAAAAATTTTTTAATTTCTTCTTTGATCTCCTCATTAGTCCAATGGTCTTCAGTAGTGTGGTTTTTAATCTCCATGAGGTAGGAAAGTTCCTTGCCTTTTTTTATGGTTTATTTCTAGTTTGATGCCTTCATGTCAGAAAAGATGGGTGATGATTTCAATCTTGGTGTATCTGTTGATGTTTGTCTGTGCCCCAGTATGTTGATCGATCCTGGAGAATGATCCGTGTGCGCTTGAGAAAAATGGGAGTACACATTTTTCTCAAGCGCACCGGATCATTTCTCCAGGATCGATCACATACTGGGACAAGACAAACATCAACAGATTACACCAAAATTGAAATCATATCAACCATCTTTTCTGACCATGAAGGCATCAAACTAGAAATAAACCATAAAAAGAAGGCAAGGAACTTTCCTACCTCATGGAGATTAAAAGCCACACTACTGGGACCACTGGACTAACGAGGAGATCAAAGAAGAAATTAAAAATTCTTTGAATTGAATGACAAGGAGGACACCAATATCCTAAATGTATGGGATGCAGCAAAAGCAGTAATAAGAGGAAAATATATAGCAATAGAAGCTCACATCAAAAAAAAGAAAGACTCAAAGAAACAACTAATCTCGAAGCTCAAAGATCTAGAAAAGAGCAACAACAAAAAACCCCAAAACCAGTAGAAGAAAGAAATAATAAAAACCAAAGCAGAAATAAATTGAAATTGAAACTAAAAAAAACAATCCAAAAGATCAATGAAACCAAGAGCTGGTTCTTTGAAAAAATAAATAAAATAGACAAACCCCTAGCCAGGCTCACAAAGGAAAAAAGGAGAAAGCACAAATACACAGAATCATAAATGAAAGAGGAGAAATCACAACGGACACAGCAGAAATAAAAGAATAATCAGTAACTACTATGAAAGTTATAGGAAACAAGTTCAACAATCTAGAGGAGATGGACAAATTCCTACAACTCTACAATCACCCAAAGCTAGATAAAGAAGAAATAGAACACCTAAACAGACCAATTACAAGCAGCGAAATTGAAATGGTAATTAAAAACCTCCCCAAAAACAAAAGCCCAGGACCTGATGGATTTACAAATGAATTCTACCAAACATTCAGAGACAAATTAGTGCCTATCCCTTCACAAACTTTCAAAAAATTGAGAAGGAAGGACAATACAAACACGTTCTATGAAGCCAATATTACACTAATACCAAAACGAATAAGGACAACACAAAAAAGGAAAACTACAGGCCAATCTCCCTAATGAACACTGATGCAAAAATCCTCAATAAAATTTTAGCTATCAGAATCCAACAATGTATCCATTAGATAATTCACACGAAGTTGGATTCATTCCAGGGCACAAGGATGGTTTAACATCCGAAAATCAATCAACGTTATCCAACACATCAACAAAAAGAAATATAAAAACCATATGATAATATCAATAGATGCTGAGAAGCTTTCGACAAAGTGCAACACATTCATGATAAAAGCCCTTGAAATTCTGGGGATACAAGGAACATACCTCAACATCATAAAGGCCATCTATGACAAGCCAACAGCCAGTATCATTTTCAATGGTGAAAAGCTGAAAGCAATTCCATTAAGATCTGGAAAAGACAAGGATGTCCACTCTCACCACTGCTTTTCAATATAATACTGGAAGTCCTAGCCAGAGCAATAAGACAAGAGAAAGACATCCAAGGAATCCAAATAGGAAAAGAAGAAGTCAAACTATCACTATTTGCAGATGATATGATAATATACATAGAGAACCCCAAAATCTCCACAGAAAAACTAATTCAACTCATCAATCAATTCAGTAAAGTGGCAGGATACAAAATCAACACGCAAAAGTCAGTAGCTTCCTATACACAAACAATAATTCTGAAGAAGAAGAAATCAAAAAAACCACCCCTTTATTATCGAAACAAAAAAATCAATATTTGGGAATAAATCTAACAAAAGAGGTAAAGGCCTATACAAAGAAAACTATAAAACACTGTTAAAGAAATAGAAGAAGACACAAAGAAATGGAAAGACATCCCCTGCTCATGGATTGGAAGAATAAACATTATTAAAATGGCCATCCTACCAAAAGCAATATACAGATTCAATGCTATTCCAATCAAAATCTCAATGGCATTCTTCAAGAAATAGAAACAATTATTGATGAATTCATATGGAATCACCAAAAACCCGAATAGCCAAAGCTCTACTGAAAAAAAAGAGAAATGGAGGCATCACACTCCCAGACTTCAAAACTATACTACAAAGCCATAATCATCAAAACTGCGGTATTGGAACAAGAACAGACATACAGACCAATGGAATCGAATAGAAAATCCAGAAATAAACCCACAGATTTATGGTCAACTAATCTTTGACAAAGGAGCAAAGACTATGCATTGGAGCAAAGAAAGTTTGCTCAATAAATGGTGCTGGGAAAACTGGTCGCTACATGCAAAAGAATGAAGCTTGACCACTACCTCACACCATACACAAAATCAACTCAAAATGGATTAAATAACTAGACATAAGACCTGAAACCATAAAATATATAGAAGGAAATATAGGCGAAACACTACGGGATTTGCACATCAAAGACATCTTTACAGACACATCACCCAAAGCAGTGATAGTGAAGAGAAAGATAAACAGCTGGGACTACATCAAATTAAAGAGCTTCTGCACAGCAAAAGAGACAATAACAAAAACAAAGAGAAACCCCACCAACTGGGAGAACATTTTTGCACCCAACACTAATGATAAAGGACTGATCACAAAAATCTGCAAAGAGCTGATGAGACTCAGCAACAACAAAGAAAATAATCCTGTCAAAAAATGGGCAGAAGAGCTAAAAAGAAACTTCTCTGAAGAGGAAATGCAAATGGCCAACAGGCATATGAAAAAATGTTCAACATCACTTGTAATCAGGGAAATGCAAATCAAAACTACCATGAGATACCATCTCACACCAGTGAGAATGGCACATATTAAAAAAACTAGCAACAACAAATGTTGGCGAGGATGTGGAGAAAAAGGAACTCTTGTGCACTGTTGGTGGGAGTGCAAACTGGTCCAACCACTATGGAGAGCTGTGTGGAGATTTCTGGACCTACTAAACATAGAGCTTCCATATGATCCAGCAATTCCACTCCTAGGTATTTACCCAAAGGACACAGAAACATCAATTCCAAAGAGCACCTGCACTCCTATGTTTATAGCAGCACTGTTTACAATAGCTAAGCTTTGGAAACAACCCAAATGCCCAAAAATAGATGACTGGATCAAGAAGATGTGGTACATATATACCATGGAATATTACTCAGCATTCAAAAAAGATAAACACATGCAATTTGCAGCAACATGGATGGCGCTGGAAGGGATCATGCTCAGCGAAATAAGCCAAAAAGAAAAAGAAAAATACCGGATGGTCTCACTCATAGCAGGAATCTAGAAAACTTAAATAAGGGACCAGGAAAATGAATATAAGAAAGTGAAAATCAAAATCAACAAAAAACTATGAACCAGAGACACTTTTTGGGGGGTGGGGGGCAGGAGGGGAAGGATTGGGGTCAGAATGGGGCGTTTGCAATTGTATGGGGGAATATAAAAATAAAATTTAATATTTAAAAAAAAAATAAACTCTATCTGGGTTTAACCTCAAAAAAAAAAAAAAAAAAAAAAAGAAAAATGTGTACTCCGTTTTTTTGGGGTTTAGTGTTCTATAGATGTCTGTTAAGCCTAATTGCTCTAGGTCCTTATTTAGAGCTTTGGTTTCTTTACTTATTTTTTGTCTTGTTGATCTATCCATTGTTGATAGTGGTGTGTTGAAGTCTCCCACCACGTATGTGTTTTCTCTGATGTCTGTTTTCAGAGAGGACAACAGTTGTCTGATATATTTTGGTGCTCCTTTGTTTGGTGAGTATATGTTAATGAGTGTTATTTCTTCTTGAAGTATTGTCCCCTTGATCATAATGTAGTGACCATTGGGGTCTCTTTTTTATCTTTTTGAGTTTGAATCTGTTTTATCTGATATAAGTATAGCTGTTCCTGCTTTCTTTTTGGTCCATTTGCTTGTAGGATTGTTTTCCATCCTTTAACTTTGAGCCTATTTTTATCTTTTGTAGCTAAATGTGTTTCCTGGAGACAGCAAAAGGTTGGGTTTTGTTTCTTAATCCAGGCTGCCACTCTGTGTCTTTTTATTGAAGAGTTTAGTCCATTTACATTTAGAGTTAATATTGATATGTTAACATCTGTATTTGCCATTGTGTTTGTCTTTCCTTTGATTTTATTTATTTATTCTTTTAATAACTTTTTTTTTTTTGGGCCTTCTTTCATTGTTATTCGTCCCTCTGAGGTTCTGGCTTTAGGACTCCTTGTAGTATTTTTTGGAGTGGGGGTTTAGTTGCAATGAAATTCCGGAGTTTCTGTTTGTCTGGGAAGGTCCATATTCTTTCTTCAAAGAGGAAGGAGAGCTTTGCGGGATAGAGTATTCTTGGTTGGCATCTGTTTTCTTGGAGTCTGTTGGCTATGTCCCTCCACTCTCTCCTTGCCCGTAGTGTTTCTTCGGAGAAGTCTGATGTCAGCCTGATTGGTTTTCCTTTGAATGTTATCTGTTTCTTCCCTCTTGCCAGCTTCATTATTTTTTCCTTGTCCTGGATTCTTGGGAGCTTTACTATTATGTGTCTTGCTGTATTTTTCCTTTCGTCGTGGAAGTTTGGTGTTCTTCTTGCTTCTTGTATATCAATTTTCAGCTCCTTCTTCACATTTGGGAAGTTCTCTTCAATTATCTCTTTGAATATTTTCTCTGTTCCTACATCTCTCTCCTCTCCTTCTGGTATTCCTATAACTCTTATATTTCCTTTCCTCATGGAGTCAGATAGTTCCCGAAGTCTTTCTTCGTTCTTTTTCCTTCGTACTTCTCTTTCCTTTTCTGTTTTGGTTCTTTTTATTTCTGTGTCTTCAAGATTACTTATTCGTTCTTCCATTTCATCTATTCTGCTTTCATTGCTTTTCCCAGAATTCTTTAGTTCTTCCATTAATTATTTGATCTCCTGCATTTCTTACTTCCCTCTTTAGGGACTCAATTTCTTTCTTCTGACCATTGTTTTCCCTCTCTAGGGACTCAATTGCATTCTTCTGATCGTTGATTATTTTCCCTTATCATTGTTTTCCTTTATGACTTCTGTCAGTTTTTTAATCACGGCAATTTTAAATTCTCTTTCTGGAAGGCTCAGAAATTCTTCCAAGTTATTGTCTTTGCAATCTGGGGGCTGGCTTTCTTTTTGTGGTGTGCTTTTTCTCTGGAGAGTTGCTAGGTTGCGTGTGGTTCTTCTCCTCCCTACTGTCTGTTTTCTAATTTGCCGTATGCGTTGGGACACTGTGTTGTTGGGACTGGCCGGCATCTTGGGTGGGCTTCTCTGTTCCCCTCTGGTTCTTCCAGGAGTCATCTGTCAGTTTCAAGCAGCCTTTAATGGAGAAAGGTCCCTGTTCTAAAATGCCGATGTGGGGACACACTCCCTTGTGCGCCTGGTCTGCCCCGGCGGTGGGTTCCTGCTCCCCTCTGGGCTTGGACTGCAGGCCAGAGGGGGTCTGGCATGGGCGAACTTCCCCTGCTCACCTCTGGCTCCTGAGGAAGCCTTCTGCAGGTAGTCTTTACTGAAGAAATGTCCCTGTTCTAAAATGATGTGGGACACACTCCCTGCGCGTCTGGTCTCAGGCACACTCTTCTGCGCGCCTGGTCTGCCCCGGCTGTGGGTGCTCGCTCTCCCTGTGGGCTCAGACTACTTGTTCGGAAGGAGCCAGGTGTGGGCTAACTCCCCAGCTGGCCACTAGCTCCTTCAGTAGCCTGTGCTGGGGTCAAGTCGCTAGGTGGCGCCAGAGATCTCTCCTAGAGCCCTTGGGGAGCTGATTTTCCACCCCGTGGGACAGGGAGCAGAGCGGGGATGGTAGGGTACACCTCAATGGCTTTGGGGTGCTGTGTCTGCCTTGTGCCCCACCGTCGTGGGAAACCCACGCCCCTAATTTCGTGCCCCGGGTCTCAGTTCCAAAGCCCTCAGTTCCAGGACGCGGGCTGTAGCCCAGATCAGTGGCGCGGGAATGGCGCCTTTTGAATCCCGCTCCCCTGCCTGGGCGCCTTGTTCCTGCTCACTCAGGGAGGGCCTCCGCCGTCTCCCCGCAAGCCTAGGTCGCAGGCGCGGGGACCTGGGCAGCTGCGATCCAGTCTGGATCCGCGCCACTTTCCGCGCAAGCTTACCGGCGGCCGGGGCTGTGTGCTGGTGCTGGTCTCCTCCTGGGGGGCGGGGCTCTCTTTAATGGCGCCTGGAGCTCACCTCCGCGGCGGATCCTGCAGGGTTCGCCTCAGCTCCCGTTCACGGGGTGTGGTGGCTGCAATAGTTCCTTTCCACTCACAGTCCCGCTTGCTGTGTCCGTTTTTCTTGTTGGCCGTTTTGGTTTGTTGTTTCCTCCTCTCTGCCGGTCGGAGAGTGCCGACTTTGTGGGCGGGGGAGGGGAGCAGGGTTCTGCGCTTCCCTCCCTTCTCGTCCTCTTTTATGGCAACTTTCTTCTTCGGGCAGTTTGCTGGAGTCGTCCGTTTATCTTCCCTGTCCCAGTTCTCACTGGGACCTGCCGCTTTTCCTCCCTATTAACTTTTTTTTTTTTTTTTTTTTTTTCCCTCTTCTAAGATTTATTTTTATGCACAGAGTAGGGCTACAGGCCACACAGGCACGGCCGGATGAGAGGATTCACCACAGACAGGATGGGGGAACACAACGGCCAGGATTGACTGAAAGACACTGCTGAGGGGAACAGCAAGCAGTGGGCCACACAGGAGAGGTCTGATGCGCCGTGCCGCCGTGCGGGTCACCTCCCTGGCTGGCCGGGGATGGGAACTTGTGCTGCCGTGGCTGCCCATAGCTTTGTAGTGCTGAGACTCAACCCCTTGTGCCACCGGGGAGGCCCGAGGGTACGCTTTCTTCAGGTGCCTGGGATGCCAAAGAAGGGGGGGAGGGGAGCGGCGGGCGGGGGCGGGGGCGGGGCGGGGGGCGAGATGGGGCGCGGGGGGGGGGGGGGGGGAGGGGCGGGAGTGACAGATTGTGGTCCTCTCCGGGAGTGTGCACGTGGAGCATGTTTCATGCATGTGGCGTGGATGCGCACCGTGTCAGTGAGGCAGTGCTCCAAGTTGGCAGCGCGTACATGGCCTGCCCATGCTACTTTCTGTGCCTGTGACATGTATGGGAAGTACTCCTCATATGTCATGTGCACACAGCATGTGGGCGAGCACCCCCAAACAGCCTGTGAATGACTCCTTTCCTTTTTCTTTTCTCCCAGCTCACACAGGAGGGTATAACGACCACGGCCGCCGCCGCCGCCGCGAGAAAGGCCGATCCCCGCCTTGGCCCCGGAGGAAAGCAGGCCGTGATGCCAAGCCCGGGATCGGCGGGCGGGCGGGGGGGGGGGGGTGGGGAGGTGGAGGGAGCCACCAGGGCAGAGAAGGCATTCATTCACAATCGCTTTGGGAGAGGTTTGTTCCTTCCAGGGACTGTTGACTGCTGTGAATTTCATTCTCCTAGGGCTGGCGCCTAAGGACTTTTTTCCGCTATACCGGATGGGGAGAAGGGCAGATACCTCGCAACCTGCAGGCAGGCTGATTGGGGGTGGGGCGGTGGGGCGGTGGGCCGCGGGCCGCAGGCCGGGGGAGTGGGGGGGGCGGGTCATATCATAGATGGGTATTAACTTTTTTAATGGGAGATCTTACTCGCAGCGTCTCCTCGCCGCCATGTTGCTCCGCCCCAAAATAAATAATTTTTTAATCTAAGTAACATTGCATTATAACATTAGATAAGTTTTAGGTGTGCATCATTTATAATTAATATGTGTATATAGTTCATTAATTTCATGCCAAAAGTCTTAATCTAGCCACCAAATCATTGTCCCTTTTGTCCTGATACACCCATGCCCCTTCCATTTCACTTTTGGTAACCACTAATGGTCTTAGGGTCTGAAAGTTTATTTTTGTTTTATTTCATTCACCTGTTTGTTTTCTCTATATATCACATTGTTATATATATCTTACTTTATACATAGAATTATTTATTGAGATAATCTCTTTGAAGCCGCCTAGATTTTCTTATTTATGATTGTAGTATCAATGATGAAGCTGGTAATTAGAGTCTAAAACAAAAAGCAAATATATAAATGGGTAAAAAAATCAATAATGAATGAAGGAATGGATGTGTAAGTGGTATGGTGGTATGGTGGATATGAATACAGAGCCAATGGTTTTAAGCCAGGGTTGCATCTCTGTTTTTTTAAGATTGTACAAAAACAAGGAAAACAGATAACTCAAAAACTAATATGATAACTGCATTAACACTAACCTATGGGACATTTTCTATATATATATATATATATATATATATATATATATATATATATATATAATGTTTTGTGAAATGATTGCTTTAACACAGGAAGTATTGTATGACATTTTGGAAACAAAGAACAAATTGACATAATGATAAATGTAGTAGAAAAGCACACTAGCAATATAGAAAACTTTGATTATTTGGAATCAAAATTTCAATTATGCCTTTATCAGTGTTATAGATGCATCTCTTTAAATATCTAGACATTGATAACAGCACATGTGAATTGGAAATTTCACACTAATTTGAAATTTCATCCTGTCTACTCTCTTCCTGTGGGTGATTTCCATTAAGTGGAGAGATCTACGAAGCTCTATTTTAAAACACACACACACACAACTAACACAGATAGACTTAAAGATTTTTAGCTTACTTTTAAAGCATTCAATTTTTCATATAACACTTTGTGGGTTTTTTTTTTCAATTATAGGACTAATGACCTACACAGTTCCTTGAGGTCATAAATATTTTTTATGTAGACCTGCAGTGATGTTTGTTAAAAGTCAGATTGCTAGATGAAAAATAATGTGTTTATGGCACATTCATTTTCTTCACATCTCTGAGCGGCAAGACATAGCATTTTTAGGGGTGATTTATTTACTATTAGGAAGATCTTAGTTTGAGATTAGATCCATTTAATTGTGTTTTGTGTACAGTTACATTGAGAATTTTGTGCTGAAATATTGCTAACACTGTTTATAAGCAGTTCTTTGTGATTATTAAATGGTTGCTTTTTTCCTACTTTTGTGTAGCTCCTAGTTTAAATATGAAAAAGTCAGAAATTATCGAAGTACTGAAGAAGTATGAAAGCAACCTGTCAAATATGCTAATGATTTGTTTGGACTTAGGGTTTATTTCTGTGCTATCAAATGCATTTGTTTCAATTGCACATTGAAAAGGATTATATTTTAAAAGGCTCCCTGACAAGCTCTCTCACTATCTTATACCAGTAAGTTGTGCATAACTATACATGTCCTGTCCAAGTGCTCCAGTGCCCCTCACCCATAAACGAATACGCTGAAACTACATTTCCACAGGCAACTGCGACTGTCGTTATTTAACAGAACTTTCCAGGGTACATAGTTCCCATAATGACAATTATTTTGAGAGAGGTGACTGTTCTAAACAGCAAA
The DNA here is from genome assembly GCF_014898055.3 of Talpa occidentalis. NCBI lineage: Eukaryota > Metazoa > Chordata > Mammalia > Eulipotyphla > Talpidae > Talpa > Talpa occidentalis. The sequence continues at coordinate 45,494,113 of NW_023601212.1, read as the reverse complement.
CTTTACTGCAAGCTGATTTAACCAAAACTGAGCTCTTTTGAAATGGTTGGATTTATTACTTAGTGTGGCACCTTTGGGCTTGTCCTCTATCATACAGGCACATGATTTTAGGCATGAGAGAAGTGACTACTATGTTGTTTAGAATGTAAATATCACTACAACAATGAAGGTAGTTATGAAAACTGGGTATTTTGTCTGATCACTATCATTCTTTGTCCAGGAAAGGAAATCTACATACGACAGTCAAGTGTTTTTATTATCATTAGGTCAGAAATGCCAGGATTTTCAGTTATAGGAAATGCAACTTTCAACATATCACGTATTCTTTGACTTATGTTATTCTACTCCAGTTTTTTTTTGCCTTTTTAAAAAAAGATTTATTTATTTATTTATACAAGAACTGGGGCACAGGCCAGATTCACAGGAGGGTGAGAGGATTCACCAGAGACAGAGCGCGGAACAGAACAAGCAGACTGACGAAATACACTGCTGAGGGGAGCAGCGGGCGAGACAGGAGAGGTCTGCTCACCATGTGGGACCCTTGACAGATGGCCGGGATCGATCCGGCACTGCAGAGGCTGCGGACAGCTTCGTGCTCAAACGCCTGCGCCACGGGGGTGGGGGTGGGGTATTCTACTCCAGTTTTATTATGCATGGATATAGTTCATCATAGGATTATAATGCAGTATTAGGGAGATAAAAATTAAGAAACAGGGGCCTCCCTGGTGGCGCAGATGGTTGAGTGCAGCACTGTGAAGCTGTCTGCAGCCTCTGAAGTGCCAATTCAACACCCACCGGACTCAGAGCAACCCACATGGTAAGCAGACATCTCCTCAGCAGAGCATTTCGTCCATCTGCCTGTTCTGCTCTGCACTCTGTCTCTGGTGAATCCTCTCACCCTCCCTCGCATCTGGCCTGTACCCCAGCACTTGTATAAATAAAATAAATCTTAAAAAAAATTAAGAAACAAAAATACGACTAAGAGAAAAGTGATTGTTCTTGTGTTCTCTGTTCTATAGGAGTAAAATTATATTAAAATTGAACTGGAGTTTCTGAGAAGACAATGAATAAAACCTGTTCCCATGAAATTGGCATAATACCATTGGATCAGCACAAATTTTCTGAACATAGCAAATATGTGATTTCCTATTGGTGAAAAAACAATTCCTCAGGAAAGGACAAACACAGATTACATCCATTTCAAAAAGCACTGGAAGAGCAAAAGTGGATAGGAACCTCAAAAATCCTCTCCATTAAAGCAATGAGAACAACAGCAAAAATGGTCAAAATCAACTCTTTTAAAACACTGGAAATTAACCAAAAGCTAGCAATAATTTGGGAAGTTTTCATTCAATATTTTAATGAATTTCAGTAAGAAAAGTCAGTTTTGTAGCATTTTTACATCTTTGCATCCCAGGTCCTTTTCTCCTAGTTCTGTGGTAGCCTTGAAAACAAAGAGCCCACAATGACAGTGACAATCAAAGTCTAGTATCTTCTGGAGGGAATGAAATAGTGCTGAACTTCCTTAAAATTTCAGTTCCCATGGTTTCCTGGAAAATCTCATTGGCTTGCTTTATTGGACCTGAATGAGACTTCTCACAGTATGAGCAGTTTTTCTTGAGGGTGTTGTTAAAAATAATCAGTGGCAATTTTTTTATCATCACATCTGCCTGAGATGATAAAAACCGACCAAAACAAATAAAAGGGAAAACTGGGGATTGACAAAGTCATAGGGTACTTTGAAAAGCTCCAACCTATTTCTGAGAACCTACAAGGCCATATGTATTTTTACGACTGTGCAATCCTAGAATGGTGTTCAACCCTGGGAGAGAGCTTCTCAGCTTACACTCACATTGTTGACTGACTTTCTGGCACAGTAAATGAAGATCAAATGGAGTAATAGTCTGAGTATTGACTATGCACACACACACTTATGGTCAAACCATTTAAAATATATTTGCAAATCCTTTATCTTATGAGTCTAATATTCAATATGTATTAAAAAAACTATTACAACTTAGTAACAAAAAGAAACATAAACTACAAAAAGTAACAAAAAGAAAAATAATCCAATTTCAAACAAGCAAAGCATTTGAAAATGCATTTTTCCAAAAAGACTCCCATAGAGCCATTAAGCTCATTAAAAAAAAAAAAAGTTCTCAATATCATTAGCCATTAGGGAAATGCAAATCAAAACCACAATGAGGGCCTCCCCGGTGGCGCAGCAGTTGAGCACTGGGTTGTGAAGCTGCCCACAGCCTCTGCGGCTCCAGTTCGATTCCTGGCTGCTCCCCGGCCACCGGAGGAGGGTCCCACGTGGCGCGCAGACCTCTCCTGCCGCCCGCTGCTCCCCTCAGCAGTGTACTTCGGTCCTTCTGCCTGCTCTGCTCCCTGCTCTGGCTCTGGTGAATTCTCTCACCCTCCCGCGCTTCTGACTGTACCCAGTGCATGTATAAAACAAACAAACAAACAAATAAATAAATAAAACATGCCTCTATTAAAAAAAACACAATGAAATGTATATCATTCTACACCTACCAAAATGGCTATAATAACAAGGACAGTCAGTAACAAGTGTGGTTGAGGATATGGAGTTTGAGCCATCATAGGTTGTTTGTAGGAATGTAAAATGTAGCAGTCATCTTGAAAAAGGGAAAGAGTCTTAACAAAATACTATTAATTGGTGTGTAGAGTTTGCTTCTAGGCGTTCATGTGCAAAGGATAGTTGGATCTATAGATAACAAATCGTCACACATTCTTTGTCATTCCCCCCATGAAGTGGCTGTGTATTTCCAGATCCCTTGAATTTAAGATGATTTACTTTGACGAAAAGAATGCAGGGGAAGTGATGTTCCATGTGTGTGGAGGCAAGCCTCCAGAAACCTTGAACCCCTGCTCTCAACTCTTGCAACACTGCCCTTAAGTAAAAGAAGTCAATCTGAAAAGGGTGTATACTTTATGATTCCAACTATTTAATGTTCTGTATAGTCAAAACTACAGACAATAAAAAGAGACTGATTGCTAGGATGTAGGAGAGGGATGAATAAGCAGAACATAGAGGATTTGGGAGGTAGTGAAAATAATTTATATGACATCTTAATAATGGATCCATGGTTATACTTTCTCCCTAACCCATGGACTACACAACATCAAGAGTGAACAATAATCTAAATTATGGACTTCAGGTGGTAAAGTCAAGATCCCTTCCTAGTCTTTCTTCTATCAGCCTTTTAGCGTCTTTTTAAGTGTGTTTGTGTAGTGTCTAGGATTTTTGTTGTGCTTAGTGGGAAGAATAGGAAAAAAGTATGTTTATTACTTTTTCCCCAAAGATTGAAAATCTCACAATTGACTTTTTTCAACATTTCTATATGTTCCCACTTGAACTAACAAGTGAAATCACAAGTTGTGTGTTCATCATTTACCAAACAAAAGGCAAATCTTTTGAGGGCAATATTCAACTTCAGTGTCTGCTTTCCAATCTTTTGATTTTCATTAATTCCACAGAGTTAATTTCCCAATTCTTTGGAAAAGCGTTGTATACATGTTTCAGATCAACTCATCTTTAAAGTTTGGCTTCTCCTTCCTTCATGGAAGAGTTCCCTTCTAACTCTCTTGTTCCCCAACCTGAACTAGAGCAGCCTGTTCTGTCCTTTTCTGAAAACAATGGTTTAGTTGAACCAATAAAAGCTTATTCCCATGTACAATAGCTGGTAATTTGTACTTCTTGGTTATGTATGTTAATTTTTATAGACATTTTTGCTAGTATCAATTCTCTTAAAGGGTAGAGATAAGTTTTGAAATAATTCTTATTTACCAAATCCTTGTCATTGTGACACTGTTTGAAATTCTGTTGGAAAAAAAATAGGGCAGAGTACAAGATTTTTTCCTGTCTATTCTCTGTCTTCCATTGCTGGGTTGTGTATCACCATGGGTCAACTCTTTAATTATATACTCTAGGTTCCATTGACAATGGCTTCCACTTATATTGAAAAACTGAAAGACACGGGAAGGAAATTGGAGTGTGGCAAGCTGGGGTAGTTTTTGTCCTCTTTGTTTTGGGAAACAGCATGGAAAGTGAACGTGATCTTTAAATGGCCAATATTCTTACTGGACAGTTTATTTTCTATTGCAAATTCCTCCTCTGAGAGCCCTGATTCCTGAATACTGGTAAGATAACTACTGGTTTTTGTCCAGTTCCAGGAGTGGTAGAAAATCTTTATTTAAGTTACCTCATTGCAATCTCCATGACAGCAATATTATCCCTATTATCTCTAGGATCACACAAGTGCTAAATGGTAAGGTGGGATTTGAAGTGTTGCAACCTACCTACTATGTTCCTTGCCTTTGACCAGTGTGTTTAAAGCCATGTTGGGGCTGCCAATCTTCCCACAATGAAATGAAGAATTGGAGAGCAGCTTTTTCCATAGCCTGATAGGTTAATTCAGATGAATCATAACTGGGTTTTCTTTAATAGTCCACTGCAGACTAAATGTATTTAAATTAGTAGAACAAAAAAAATCTAAAAATAGATATAAAAATGAAGATATGTTTTTTAAACTTTGAGTTAATAATACTTGTCTTCTTATATTATCGTGAAAGAAATGATACTGCAAATGTTACTCAACTTCTATTTCCAGTAACCCAGAGGAGATTGAGCACTATAATTCTTGAAGATATTTTTACTCTCTCTGCTTATTCTATAGAAAATTTTG
>NW_023601212.1:45467771-45489301 GCF_014898055.3 Talpa occidentalis | reverse complement strand
GAGTAGACAGGATGAAATTTCAAATTAGTGTGAAATTTCCAATTCACATGTGCTGTTCATCAATGTCTAGATATTTAAAGAGATGCATCTATAACACTGATAAAGGCATATTGAAATTTTGATTCCAAATAATCAGTTTCCTATATTGTGCTAGTGTGCTTTTCTACTACATTTATCATTATGTCAATTTGTTCTTTGTTTCCAAAATGTCATACAATACTTCCTGTGTTAAAGCAATCATTTCACAAAACATTATTATATATATAGAAAATGTCCCATAGGTTAGTGTTAATGCAGTTATCATATTAGTTTTGAGTTATCTGTTTTCCTTGTTTTTGTACAATCTTAAAAAAACAGAGATGCAACCCTGGCTTAAAACCATTGGCTCTGTATTCATATCCACCATACCACCATACCACTTACACATCCATTCCTTCATTCATTATTGATTTTTTTACCCATTTATATATTTGCTTTTTGTTTTAGACTCTAATTACCAGCTTCATCATTGATACTACAATCATAAATAAGAAAATCTAGGCGGCTTCAAAGAGATTATCTCAATAAATAATTCTATGTATAAAGTAAGATATATATACAATGTGATATATAGAGAAAACAAACAGGTGAATGAAATAAAACAAAATAAAACTTTCAGACCCTAAGACCATTAGTGGTTACCAAAAGTGAAATGGAAGGGGCATGGGTGTATCAGGACAAAAGGGACAATGATTTGGTGTGCTAGATTAAGACTTTTGGCATGAAATTAATGAACTATATACACATATTAATTATAAATGATGCACACCTAAAACTTATCTAATGTTATAATGCAATGTTACTTAGATTAAAAAAATATTTATTTTTTAAGATATTTATTTATTTATTTTTAATATTTTATTTATTTTTTAAAGATTTTTATTTATTTATTTATACAAACACTGGGTACAGTCAGAAGTGCGGGAGGGTGAGAGAATTCACCAGAGCCAAGGCAGGGAACAGAACAGGCAGAGTGATGAAATACACTGCTGAGGGAGCAGTAGGCGCAGCAGGAGAGGTCTGAGCACCATGTGGGACCCTTGCTGGCAGCCGGGGATCGAAGGGGTGCTGCAGAGGCTGCGGGCAGCTTTGCAGCCCAGCGCTCTAACCACTGTGCCACCAGGGAGGCCCTTGATTAAAAATTTAAATGCGGGCCTCCCTGTGGCACAGCGGATTGAGTGCCGCGCTATGAAGCTGTCCACAGCCTCTGCAGTGCGGGTTCAATTCCTGGCCGGCCAGGGAGATTCCCACATGGCGTGGCAGACTTCTCCTGGCGCACCTGCTGCTCCCCTCAGCAGTGCTTTCAGTCCGTCTACCTGTTCTGCTCCCACTCTGTCTCTGGTGAATCATCTCACCCCACCCCCACCCCTGCCCTCTGGCCTATATCCCAGCTCTTGTATGAAAATAAATAAACCTTTAAAAAAATCATAAAAAAATAATGAAGAAAGAAAACTAGCAAAATAGAAACACAGATGTCATAGGAGCACAAATGGATCCTAAATAACCTGGGAGAAAAGGGAAGATCTCCCCAAATATGTTTTCCTGCTTCTGAACAATTAGCATGAGCTTTCTGAATATGACATGAAGGGAATGACACAGTGCTTCTGTAGAGGAATGGTATTTTCAAATTCAAGAAAGAAACTTGCATGAATAAGAAACTTTCAGATATCAGATTATAAAAGGATGAAGCTATAGGGTTCAGTGGAGACCTGAGTCTTTCAAGCCAAGTCAAAGACTCTCCTTAGACTTTGAAAAATATACTGTTCATCAGCGGGCAGGGGGAGAAGGAAGAAGTAGTGAGAGAAGGGGATAAGACATTAGCACAGCAGTTCTGGTGAGGGGTGACTGAAGCACGTGTACATATGGAGGTGTGAAGAGGTACCCCCCCAAATTACAGAACTTTATAAGCAATTTCAAATTTGAGAAAAAAAAATTTAGACTATCACTTTGACTATAGATGAAGGAAGTTAAGAGTTTATGTATGACCAATTAGAATTCTATCATAATAATCCATTGGGAGTGATTATTTGAACAGGGTGATAAACACTGGATGTGGAGAGAAGTGAAGTAATTGGAAACACCCAGGAAGTTAAGAATATACAAATGCCTCTTAAGCTATCCTGACACACTTAATACCAAAACATTTTATAAACATTTCAAAACACTACAACTAAACTGATTCGTTGTAACTAAAACTAATTAAAAGTAGCAGCAGATGCAGTTGCAATTTGAGCTCCATTTTTCACTACCTATTGGAAAGTCTTTTAGCCTTTGGGATTAGTTTCTCTTTGATCATACTGTGGAAATCCACACTAATGAGCTGATAGTACACATACAAAATACTTTAAAATGAAAAACAGAAATATTACTAATATTTTCAGACAGCAAACTCAAGTAAATCAGCAAGCATTGTTAAGAGGAAGAGTATAGAGATGAAAAATAAATTATTCTTTTTTATTTTTTTAAAGATTTATTTTATTTATGCATACAAGAACTGGGCTGTAGGCCAGACGTGTGGGAGTGAGAGGACAGAGTAGGGGAGCAGAACAGGCATACGTTGCTGAGGGGAGCAGGGGGAGAGATGAGAGGTCTGCTGCACCATGTGTGTTAGGTCCCTAGCCAGGGATCAAACTTGTTCTGCAGTGGCTAGTGACAGCTTGATACCTCTGAGACTTAACCCCTGCACCCCCAGGTAGGCCCAGAAATAAATTATTCTTAAAGAGACATTTAGGAAGGAGAAGTTTAATAGTCCATTACATATTCTAAGTCACAGTCTATTGACTGTTTCACCTCTTTGTCATATCAAACATCTACAGAGATCCCATTACTTCTATAAACCAGTTTAATGCTAAATTTGTAATTAATACCACTATCTCCATTATACTTGTTACCATCAAAGCATTTCCTACCCCTCCTGTGAAGACTACCAGAAAGCTTAGTCAACACTATCCAACTCCTATATCTATTATATATTACATATATTACCTAATTTATATCATGTATATCCAAGACAGAAAAAGGTATGCCAAGTGGCTCAAGTGTCTAAGGCTGGTGTACATCTATTCATATACCGTTGTTACTGGTATTATTGTTGTATCTTTAATATATCAACAATCATATATCTCTCACAACAAAACAAAATTATAGCTATCTCTAAATTAATGACTCTCAAATTTCCTGGCATGAGTCCATGTCTTCTGAGTTCCCAATTAGAAAATAACATAATTATGAATTGTCTTGGAATTTTTTTCCATTTAAGACACTCTTTGCTGCAAGAGAAATTCTAAGTGGCCACATACAAATATTTTATTATTTGAGAAAATGAGACCATTGCAAGCTTTTTACTGCACTGATTGATTGACTGTATTTCCAAAATAGCAATGCTTGGATATGGGGTGTCAGGCTGTACAGAGAGACATCTTTATTTTATTGTCAGAAAGTCCATTTTTCTTGATGGCTGATGTGCATTTGCTTTGGTTAGCATTGCTATAAGTCATAGGCTAAAGGCAAACATACCTTTGATCCTAAAAATGTATCAGTTAAAGTCATGGAGATAATTGTAAAGTAGTTTTCCATGTGTTTGTTTTTTCTTCCCTGCTTGACTTTGCTACATTATTCATGGTAACCTTTAGTCCATCTGGCAACATTTTCTTTTTATTCTTAGTTCTACATACATGAGATATTACCACCAAGCCTGACAATATTCAATTGGCATCCTCTGGTACAAATACTAATTTATGGAAGCGGTTGAGTAGAATCTCACCTCTTGTATTCTGACCACCTTGATGACATGTTATCAGATTTGCCCTTAGATTCTTTGTGCTGATTTGACTTGTGCTAGAATGTAGGTTTTATTTTTATTCCCACACAACTGCAGCTGTTTAATTTCCATAGAACTTTTCTACAGATAATCAGAACTAAATAAACTGATTATGTAAATGGTAGTAGAAAATTAAGGATTCTGGCACATGAATTATGGCAATGTTTCATTACCTTGCATCCCTGAGGAAGTTGAGGTACCTACAACTGAACAAATTTGAATGCCTCCTGTTTTAGACTTTATCATTAATGCTTATGATTATTGGCTTTTAAAGAAATCTAAGGGGGCCTCCCTGGTGACCCAAGGAATTAAGCACAGAACTATGAAGATATCCGCAGCCACTGCAGCACAAGTTCGATCCCCCACCAGCCAGGGAGCAACCCACATGCCGCAGCAGACCTCTCCTATCTCGCCTGCTGCTCCCCTCAGCAGTGTATTTCATTCAGTCTGCCTGTTCTTTTCCCCACTCTGTCTCTGGTGAATCCTCTCACCCTCCACATCTCTGGCCTGTACCCCAGTTCCTGTATGCATAAACAAATAAATTTTTTTAAAAAGAAAAAAAGAAATCTAATATACTCTTTTGTCTTAACAAGTATGTCAGCATATGATTGAGGACCTTAGCTTTAAAACTCCTGGAATTTTAGAAACTTATACAGATCTGTGTATTCAGGCTAGGATGAGCAGTTGAGCATTTTATAGGTCTCCCAACACATATGGAAAGGTAAGATTAATTTGCTATTTTTCCATATACTATTTTTTAAAGATTTATTTATCCATACATACAAGAACCAGGATACAGGGCAGATGCACGGGAGGGTGAGAGGATTCACCAGAGATTGAGCGTGGAACAGAAAAGGCAGACTGAGTGAAATACACTGTTGAGGGGAGCAGCGGGCGAGACAGGAGAGGTCTACTGGGACATGCGTGACCCTCGCTGGCCAGTTGGGATCGAACTGGCACTACAGAGGCTGTGGACAGCTTCACAGTGCTGCACTCAACCCGCTGCACCACCAGGGGAGGCCCTCCATATGCTTTTTAATAAATAGGTTACCATAAAAGTTTTACATAATTACCATCTTTTCCTCTTTACTATAACACTCAATGAAACCTGAATCTTTCAGCTAAGAACAAAAGTATGAATTTGGTTTTTTGTATAACATGATTTGATGGCCATACTGCCATAAAAAAAACCTCAATTATGATCATCTATCCTGGTGCCAATGTCTGGAGACATGTTTTCCAGGACTGACATGGAAGAGAGGAGTTGAAGTGCCCCTAAAGCACATTTGATCTAGTCTATAGTGTTTCTCATGCCTGTCTTATTTCAACTTCCCATCAATTTTCCCTAAATAAATGCCCATCACTTGAATACAGTGACAATAATCTAGGTCTTTCTTCAAGTTAAATTTTAAAAAAATAGAAAAACAAAACAATAAACAATGACAGAGCTTGTCGTTGGCCATTTTTAGTCTTCTCTGTATATATCTCATCTATCTAGTGAAGATTGAATAGCTTTTCAGTTAACTGTTCACTGTAAGGTTGAGTACAATTGTATCTTGCATTTCCCTTATTTCATTTCAGAGCATAATTGTTGCTTGGATCATTGTGCCAGAGGGGCCTTAAGCAATTCAATAGTTTAAGAGAGTTTCTTGGACATTTGCCATGAGTCAGTATTTCCTTCAACTGTGAATAAATGGACTCAGAAACTATGAATCCAAGAGACTAAAATCTAGCCCATTTCATTTCCAGGCAATCATTTTGTTTGCTTTCAACTCTGTAATCTCTGTTAGCAAATAAAAAAAAAAATCTCACTTTCTCATCCACTAAATGATAAAGGAATATATGCAACTGGTCATTGATATTTAAAAATAAAAGAAAGAGCAAAACAACTGAAAAGGAAACAATAGTGACTTGGGAACATCCTTTGACTTGGCCTGTGGCTGGTTTGCTTGCACTTTTACAAATATTTGAAAGAGAACCTCCTGGTAGACATCTGAGAAAGCTACTGCCTACTGTCATTATATACAGAAATAAGGAAACTATGGAAAAGTTCTTTAAACTGTTGTTTGGTTAAGTGAAACTTCCATTCAATGCCTTATTAAAAATTAGCAGGAGACCTTGTCAGGTCAAGAAAGTCTTCCTTGATGTTGGAAAAAAATCCAAAAACAAGTATTGTGTGCTAAGTATATTTCTAATATGATTGTGAAAATATCCCACAGCAGGTTAATTTTCACGACCTCTATTATATTAGTTAAAATTTTTCTTAAACTTAGTAATTTTATCATACATATTACCACTTCCCTACCCCTTTTCCTTGGGCCATAAGTAATACCCTTAATGTCAGGCATAAGTTCTTTGGCAGTGTCTGTGTGAAAACCTTTATGATCTTCTGCGTAATATTAAATGAAGAAGGAATATATTTGTGTAATTAGTTTGTGTCATCAAAATTGTGTCCATCTTATCTTCAAGGATATGGTGGGGCTATAAGAAGCTGCTTACTTGTATTTTTCTCATATATCACAAAGTTCAATGCACAATTCTGCATACATGATTTTTATGAAACTGGAGACTTGCTTACCTAAATAATTTACACAGTGATCTATTGAAATATTATTTCTATCTTACCTAATCTAGCCTTACTATTCAGGGACATAGAAAAATAAATAACTGATAAAGTATAATTTACAAGATAATATTTGTACATATGTCTAAAACTGTTGAACCATATTTTCTAATTATATATTTATGGAACCTGTATTTTATAAAATCACATGTTCATATTTCAGTTGTGTTATAATTTTTAAATCACATCCATGCCTATTGGTATTAATATATACAGCAATGTAAGCATTCAGTGTTGTTTAAATAATGTGACAAAATTTAGATAGCAATTTTACTAAATCTCTAGTATTTATGCACAGATACATTAAATGTAGACAACCACATTATATATGACTAATACTCTCCATTTCGTTTTACTTGAATTTGTCTTCTGTGCTTTACATTTCAGAGTCAATAACTCTTTCCTCCCATATCACATGCCCTGTCAACTTTCTTGTGTCTGAATAATTTTAAATGAAACCCTGTTTATCACTGCAGACTCAGTTTCATATACCCTTCTGACAAGAGGATTATTAGATTTTTACCTCAGATGTACACAATAACAGAAAAATCCTTTAAATGACTACCTTTTAAAATCAGCATTGCAGTTATATTCTCACTTATTCTTTAAAAATTCTTTAAAAAATAAAAATTCTTAACAAATAATATAACAAATATTTGTAAAGTTCTTAGTGCTCTTCCTCTTTTCGGCTACAGCTGATAGATCTTAGGTTTTTAGAATTACTTTTGTAGACTGTCAATCTAGAAAGGATAAATTTTATGAAATGAATCTAGGTTGTAGCACACCAAAATTAGGAATCCCCAGAAGTTGGAAGAGATGCTGGTATGGATTCTGAATGGTGCACAGAAACTTTGCTTGCATTGAAGCAGTTTGAAAATTACAGTTACAGTTAAAATGGAAAATTCCAGTAAAAAAATGAGTTGTTTTGTAAACACAATGTTAAATAATACCTTTAGCAATTCTATTTGCTCCCCCATTAGATCATATGCAAATTCTAAGTTACCAAAATTCATTAAAATTAAATTATCACTTCCATCTAAAAGGTTTGTACATCAGTCACTGATGCCTAAAAACTACACCTAGCAAAAATGAAAAGTAGGAAAAAAAATTCCCACTGGGAGTTGTTATACTTGAACTCTTGCTAGAAATTTTGTTCTGTAATAAAATGTCAAGGAATTTCCAAACGCACATGTGAATTTAAAAAGACAAAAACATATTACCCATCTTTGAGAAAAAAACTTTCAATTACTTAGAGTGGATAAGCATAAAAAATCTCTATCTACTTATTCTCTTAAAAATCTTGTTTAGATTTTCTATTTCAACCTGACCTTCCTTTCTTTAAAAGGATTTTTTTTAAGATTTCTTTTTGTTTATGCATATAAGAACTGGGGTGTAGGCCAGAGGTATGGGGAGGAGTAGTGAGAGGATTCACCAGAGACAGAATGGGGAGAAGAACAGGGTGATCTACTAAAATACACTACTGAAGGGAGCAGCGGGCAAGACAGCAGAGGTCTGCTGCACCATGTGTGTCAGCTCCTGCCCGAGGATAGAATTCAGACTGTAGTGGCTGCTTGATAGTTCTGACTTTAACCACCAGGGAGGCCCCTTTAAAAGGATTTTATCTTCCATGAAAATATGCTATAACCTTTATTTTCATATCTCATGTAAGTTAGAAATAGAAACAATAATCTGTATACTTTTAACTTCTTTATTCTAATAACTGGACACTTAATATTTTGCATCTTATATTGCTAAAGGTTCACATATTTATTTTCATTAAACATTACTATTATTATGATTGTGTAATATCATTTAAATGATCTGTTTGGGAGTTTCAGGAATGCTCTATTTATTTTAATTTTTTCTCTTGTCTATCTTCTAATAAGAAGGTTAAAGTTCTCTCAATTTAATAGTTGTCAACATTGATCTTATATACAGGGATGAAATGTTATAGCAGAAAACTGTGTAACTCAAACCTGATTACAAAACATGTGATCAAAATAACTTGTAATAATTACGTGGTTTGCAAACATTGATTCAGTAACTACATTCCACCCACATACAGATCACTGTCTTCACCTGCCCTGCCCCTGTCACTCCACACCTTTTTTCACTTTTACACTTTCATGGCTGTTTTCTCAGATGGACAGTCCCAGGTTTTCATTCTGCTAACCTCTGTACCCCTTTATGTGAATCCACAGGAATCACAAGTACTGTCTGCAAGAGTACTTGTCCGCAGAAGAGCAGAGGAGATTCTGTTCTATTCCTGGGCATCCCAGAAAGTCCCTCAGTGCTTAGAATATGGGAATATGTAGAGATTGGGAGTACTTCAGACTTCACTGAAATGTTGGTACTAAAGGAAATTTCACTTACCTTCTAATGTGGAAAGAACAGCCATCTTTTGTGCATTTCAGAATCTGAATGTTCCGAGTATCTAACTCTTCATAACTTTTTCTATTAAGATAGAATATCATGGCTATATATTTAAAAGTGCTTTAATAGTACTTAATCACATTTAATACAGGAACTTCTGGTGACTTCCACTACTTTCATCCCAGCATCACTGTAGACAAATAAACAACATCCAAGAAGACCATGATCTGGTTAGACAGTTGCTGGGAACACAAGCTTCACAGTCCTACAGTTTCCATTATGTTCACCTCATCTGGTACTTACTGACCACAATTTACTAACAGCAATCATACATATTCATGAGAAGAGGACTTATTTCCCTAAATTCAGAAATTTTGTATATCAGCATTTCAATCTCAGCAATGAATTTAAATTCATTGTTGCCTCACTAGTATTGATTTCCCTCCCTCTTGTCCTGCTTCTTGTCTTTTCTTTCCCCCCTCTCTCTTTTTATTTTATAAAACTGGCTTCCTTGTTTTTAGCAGAAAAGCTGGCTCTCATCTATGGTTTTCATTTCTTATTACATGGTTCATGGATCAAAGTAAAAGAAGTCTGAAAGTAAAATAATTTTAGAAGACTCTGTCCTAAGATGTTTAACTGAAAGTGAATTACAAGATGAAGTCTAGAAAAAATATTTCTGGGGAATTTTCTCTGATTGGTGATTGTGGTGACAGTGGTGGTATGTGTGGGTGGGTGTGCCCATGTGTGGATGGGGGAGTTTCCTTGCCATACTGTCCAAAATTTATTTCCCACTCCTGACATTCTAAACGTTACACAGACTTTGCTAAGGATGTTATCCCTATTAGAATTTTATAACCTGCGGCAAGGAATGGTGAACTACAGAACAGAAGTTTCAACAGTTAAAAACCTAGAATGAGGGGAAAAGGAGAGACTAGGGAAAAGAAAGTCAAGGTAACAATTTATGTGTTAGGATGATAGACAGAAGAGAGTAGGAGAGGGGAAGTCAGCAAAAGGAAGAAAGTGTTAGAGGGTAGAAAAGAGGTTGAGAAAAAAACAATATAAACAAGGAAATGTGAACAACTGGAGGGGGAGTTAACAGAATGATTAAGAAGAATGAGAAGCAAAGAAAAATAAAAGTCAAAAAAGTGAAAAGAAATAAGTGGCAGAAAGAGTAGAGAGAATCAATAAAAAATATTGTATTTATCAAATCAAGGGCACATCTTAATAAAATACAAAGGGAAAGAATGCTATAATATCAAATTCATTTTATTAGCATTCGTATCAAAACTGAATTATTCAGTATACTTTAAGTAATTTCACACGGGAAATAGAAACAAAAATAAAGCTATTCTAATATGCTTTTTGAGAAAAAAATATTATTTCCATTTTTCCTAATTCGCCCATTGTTTTGTTTGTGTCTGTGTACAGTGTGTATGCATAGGTGTATTTATAGATTCAAGGCTGTTTCCATTGTTAATATTCAACTATATCTTTATATTTGACAAAAATGATTATATAATTGAAAATTTCCAGGGAGTTAGCATAAAGATTAATAGCATAGAGATTAATAGTCACTTGAATTCCACAATTTGAAGTTTTGAAAAGAGACCTACCTGATTTGAAACAATTAAATGATTAATTAAATTTTCCCAATGGCATGAAGCCTGCTATTAAAATTTAAATTTCTTTTATCAGAGAGTAACTTACTGTCTGTAAACTCCATAATATTAATAGCCACATGCAAAAGGAAATCAGGAGAGAAACTAGTTCACAGGAAAATAGAAACCATTTATTTCAATGGAGGCTGAGATCTCAAGTTAAAATTATCTCACCAATGTAATATAAGGAAGACATCTATATAATGACAGAAACATAACAACTTTCAAATGGTCAGTGAATGTGTTGCAAAGGTTTTATGACTAGTTATAGAATTGCATTAAATTATTTAAGATTTTATTATATAATTAACACTTACTAATGACTTAGGATCAATGTGATTGATCTTAATGTGTGTGATCTTAGCAAATTTGTTTTCTGTGCTGCAGGAAGAAATACTAAGCCACAGTAGTAAAACTGTGGCTTTACAATAGCTATACACAGACTAAAAGCCAAATCTGTCAAAATAGCTCCAGAGCAAGTCCAAAAGGAGTCTGGCTTTCTGGAAGCTGCCTCTGACAAGAAACAAGGGAGAAAAGAAAAAATTGGCCCATATTCACTAGCAACTTTAATTTATTTCAACAGAAGCACTTCCAAGATCACTGATTTGTAAAATGTGCCCAGAGCTGAGCCTTTAGGAGCACTTCCAGAAAATGTATTATTTTCCTCTTTGCCAAATCTGTTTTATTTATTATTGAATTCACACAATACACTCATTTCCCTGGCCTCAGGACATTTTTTTTTAAGCTATTAAAAAGAATCCCAGCTATTCTGGCTTAGCATTGAATATTGTAAGGAAGGTAAATACACATTCAACAAAAATGCCTATGCTCTCCAGGAAAAAGATTACTTGTAAAATCAAATGGACGACTACTGTTGCTAATGTGGGAAGTGGTGCGTGTGGATTGGCATAGTGTCTGCCAGCATAGAGGGTGAACAAATGGGGATGGAAATTTGAATCTACCCCCCAGACACCTGGGTCCACTATGAATTAGACAGTGTGGGTTGAAATGAAGAGAGGTGATTGCCCAAATCATTTTCCAGTCTGCTACAAGAATCACCTGTCACAGTCACACGAAAGAGTTGCATGTTGCCCTTCCCTCATCCAGTGGGAAGGGATACCAGGCAGAAAGAACCACAAATGTGGTTTCTGTTTTGCTTTTCCTTCTTAGTTCCTCAGATGTTGGCCGAGCATGAGTTCACTCTGATGGTTCAGCATAGATCATCTCACAGCATAGGTCAAAACCCACATCAGTTTTGTTAGCTTTCTTCTGTCTCTTAATGTATCAGTGGATCAAAAGAGATGTCTAAACTTTTTATCAGTGCAAAGGAAATTAATAAAGCAAACAACTAGTTTGAGAAAATGATGCTGTTCATTTTTGGACATTTGAAAAATGAGAACTTTCCAGGCCAAAGAAATCATCTCAGATAATGAAGCCCACTGGACTTGCCTATTCTCTTGCTATCTTCCTGAGCCCTCTTAAGGACAGCTTAAGTCCTACATCACTGGGTGTCCAGAAAACACACTCTAGTGCATAAGACCTTCAATAAAAGAATCTTAAGATGATTAGTGAACAGTAGAGAAAAGAGAGGATAAAGAATATAATTAAAATATTTTCCAATTTAATATCCAATGTTACTCATCCACTCATAAGTAAATGCCTGGCCAAACAGTTGCCCTAAGGCAGGACCACTGAGGCCCTAAATCTTGCCATGTGTCTAAGGCACTTTCTGGTGGGGGCCCATAGGAAAAGAGCAGAAGGGGCCAAGCAAATCTGGGAGGAAAAGAGCAAAATCAAAATCAAAGTCAAGAAAAAACCTGCCATTGTCAGTCTTCCCACAGGTCTCTCTCACTCACATTTCTTTCTTTCCAGTGTCTTCTTCCATGTCCCCAAGTCTCTGGTTTAAGTCCAAGGTCGAGAACTAAGTGTGCTTCTTCATATGTCTCTCTGCTCTACATGTCTCTTCCAGTCTTTTATTCATTCCTCTTCTCTTCCCAAGTTCTTCTCCCAGTCTTTTTCTAATTTTCCTCAGCATCCCCTCCGGGGTCAGCTCCACCCTTTTTTGGGTGGAGCAAGAACCTGGGACCTCTTCAAGAACCTGGGATATCACATTAGACTATCAGGTCTAGAGGCAGCATGCCAACACATTGCTTTATGAGCTAGTTATATCCTTACCCCTAATTCAAATATTGAAATCCCAACACCCCAGTATCAATAATGTGACTGAAAGAGTCCTTAAAGCTTAAATAATGTCATTAGGGTTAGGAGACTATATCATTAGATGGAAAATTACTAATAGTAAATATTAAGGATAAGGTAGGGTGTTGTCCAAACCAACCTGACAGAATTCTTGTTGAAGGCAGACCAGGGTGATCAGACACCATTCAGGGTGATGGAGAGTAAGAGTAGAAAACCTGGGATGAAGCCATCCCCAGACCAGAAACTTGAGGTCCTGGTGGAAATAATTAACATAGCTGTTAAACCAGCTATAGAAAAGAAAATCCCTAGAGGCCCATTGATATGCATATAAAGGGCCATTATAGAAAATCATTGACCCCTACAAATCAACCTAGTCACACCCTAGAAGTGATCAATTTAGCAATAAATAACAATTCTACAAAGGAATGGTCCCACCTCAAAAGAAGAACACTGTATCAGTACAAGTTCTGCACTAGCAAAAAGCAGCTCTCCTGTCTGTCTATTATGCAAGTGCCTCTTTTTCTTTCTTTTCTTCCTAATAAACTTTTCTTTTTAAAATGTTACCTTTGCCTGCCTGTGTCTGTCCAAATGTCTCCAGGATAAACTTGCTGTGTGCCGCTGAAAGGGGAACTCTGTCGAAACTTTTCTCAGAGGTAACCCAAGGACCCCACTCACTGAATCTAAAACCTCATCACAAAAGACATCACAGGGGATGATCAAAAATCAAGAACTGAATTAGATAACCAAAGTGATCAGATATAGAGCTTGGTGGATTCTAGCTAAACTGACAG
This sequence comes from Talpa occidentalis, assembly GCF_014898055.3. Lineage (NCBI taxonomy): Eukaryota > Metazoa > Chordata > Mammalia > Eulipotyphla > Talpidae > Talpa > Talpa occidentalis. The sequence continues at coordinate 45,475,798 of NW_023601212.1, read as the reverse complement.
TAGGATGCAAGATTCCTGTTGAAATTGGACCATATGGAAGTAAACACAGAAATCCCAAATTCATGGCCTACTTGAGGACAGAGTTCAGAGAAGCTTAAGCAGAGTTTAGTAAAGGAGAGGATTATTCAACCCTGAACCAGGGTGTCTGGTATCCTAGAAGAAGAGATGAGGACACGGATAGTGACAGCAGTAAAACCATGTGAGAATACAGCAAGAAGCCTGACCATCTACAAACTAAGAAGAAAAGACTCATAGGAAACCAACTCTGATGACACCTTGATCTTCCAGTCTTTGATAAAGTCTGCAAAAGGGATGAACAAGGCACAAAACATAGTATAGGAATCTGCACATACACACATTTCATTTGTGACCTGTTTTTTCTGAGTTAATATCCCAGCCCAGGAAGCACATGGAAGAATGATGTATGCCATTTCAGAGACTGAGACATTCCAGTAGTCAAGTGCTCTTAATCCAGATGCCAGCGGAGAGGAGCTGCCAGGAAAATGGGGTACTCTAGAACTCCCAGAAGTTGTTAACTACCTAGATTGAAGACCTGTTCACAGATAATTACAACAGCCAGCTAGAGATGAGATATTAGATGTTTCTTTGGAAGCATTATGCTCGGCCCTTTTTAGATTTGCTGGCAAATCTAATAAAATTGCATATTAAAGATCAATCCCTAGTCTCTTCCCATTTTTGGCTTTGTTGGCAGGCAAAGAACCCATAATTTCCCAGTAACATCTCCAGAACTGCAAGAAATAAATTTCTGTTAATCCACCCAGTTGATAGCATTCTGTTATATTCAACTCTGTGTGGAAACTTCACATCTGCAAGGTTTTGCTCAATACCTTCTTAAGAGTATCCATCAGACACTATACTCAACTGTCAAGTCAGTTTTTCATCATTAGTACAGATTTTCATTCATTGGGAGAGTAGGGATGGAAATTTTGTAAAAGGACTAAATATGCCACATAGTAGTTAAGAAAAAACAAACATGGAAGGAAGAGAAAACTTTGATTTGGAGATATAAGAAAACATGAATTTGGGGGCCTCCCCTGGTGGCGCAGTGGTTGAGCGCTGGGCTGCGAGGCTGCCCGCCAGCCGCTGCAGTGCCGGTTCGTTCCCAGCCACCGGGAGGGCCCCACAAAAAAAAAAAAAAAAAAAAGAAAAGAAAATTTGGGCTTTGATCTGATCCCAACCCTTGCTGACTCTTGTTTGGATCCATAAATGGAGCAAAGTAGGCTAAACTTTAGCAATGTTAGGAGAGGGCAATAGAGGACTAACAAGTAGAAAGTCTTGGATAGTTTGAAAATTCAGGGTGGGTTCCCCCTTCTTGACAATTACATTTTAATTCTAAAAACCAGTAAAAAATGCCCTAGGGTTGAGAAGTTTGTGCCCTGTTTTGTTGCTGCTGTTTGTCTGTTGGTTGCTTTGGATTGCCTGTTTCCAAATTCCTGACCCACTTGGCAAATATTTATCTCTGGTAAAGTCTATTTCCTTCTCTCCTCCACACATGCTCATTAGTGGTTTGGGGGACTCTTTTCTACAACTATCTGGGAATAACCCTTGGAATGAATCATTAAGGAAACTGGAGAAAGAACATGTTGTGAGGTTTCCTCATGCTTCTTCCTTTATCTTGCCATCTCCTTAGAAAGCTGAGTTTAGGGATTTATCCTGGGCACTTCTAGTCCAGCACTTACTCTATGATCATGTCTGTGTCTAAAAGTTTAATATGCATTCTATTATTTAATCTCATAGTTTGGATGAATGGACAGTTTTGGATTCATACACACCTCAGTTCCAATCTATGTAATGATTCTTCTAGCTGTGTGACTTTAAATACATCATATAACCTTTCTAGGTCTTAGTTTCTCATCTATAAAACACCCATGATAGTATTGCTTTGAGGATCATATGAGCTAATATACAGCAAATGCTTAGTACAGTCCTTGGCACATAGTTATAAGGGCAAAGCTCAAAAGTGATGACAAATGTGGTAGATAACAAGAGATACTAGTGTTCCCATTTTGTAGATATAAAAATTGGAGCTCAGGGGTCTCCCTGGTGGCACAGGGAGATGCAACCTATGAAGCTATCTGCAGCCACTGCAGCACAAGTTTGATCCCCAGCTAGGGAGCTACCCACGTGGTGCAGACCTCTCCTGTCTCACCTGCTGCTCCCCTCAGCAGTATATTTCAGTACATGTGCCTGTTCTGTTCCCCATTCTGGCTCTGGTGAATCCTCTCACCCCCCACACCTCTGGCCTGTACCCAGTTCTTGTATGCATAAATAAATAAAATCTTTGAAAATAATTGAAGCTCAGAAGAGTCATGTAATTTGTCAAAATCAGAAAACTGATGAGTTATGTTACCTGAATTTTAACTGAAGTTGGTGACGTTTTGTTAAATTGTCTCTTGATTCATAACTATTTTACCCTCAACTCTACAGTAGTATAGTAAATAATGAAGTTCTAAACTAGAAGGAATGTATATCTTATTGAATCATAGGGCAAGTGATAGCTTCAAGGGTCAGAATAGAATAGGAGAAGCCTCAGAGGAATAAGGAAGGCTCCAGAGATAAGGATAACAAACTTCACAGAGGACTAATCAAATACCCTAGGACTAGGGGCAACAGGGCATTCTGGAACAAGGATGATAACGAAAAAAGATTCTAAGATAAAGGTTGGGCCACAGAGACTTAATTCTGGGAACAGAGACATTAAGCCAGAGTGAGTGAGACCACCCAGAACTAAGCAATCACAAAAAGACTAATGGGGCTTAAGAATAATTAGGGAAAGAAGGTATATATATATTCCCTGAGGCTCTACTCCATTTTTTTTTCCTTGCACCTCCCTGGCCTGGTACCGCAAGCCTAGGAGCCCCTCCCTCTTTATTTATGTTCCATTTCTTCTCAATAAACTTTTTTCTTATATCTATTTCTCTAAACAAATTTTCCTCTTTTTGCTTGCTTGCCTGAGAATCAGTGAAATTCCTGCTGCGACATCCTGAAACACCAAGACATGGTGGTCTAGTGTCTGGGACTCAGCAGTACCACAGTGGCCTGGGATCATTCCTTGTGAATGGCAAGACCTGAAAACCCAAAATTACAGTATTATTGTACCAGTCCCCCAAACTTCTGTCACTGACTGGGATATTTATATTATACGTTCATACTTATTATAACTGGACACAGTCACTTTTTAAAGAAAGCTATGCAATTACATTTTTTATTTTACATTACTTATTTACTCTTGATTTTATGAGGGGGTATGCCCCAAGGTAACGTGAATTTATTCTAAACTAAGCACTATATTTAAGAGTATGGGATCCTCTTTGACGCTGCAGGATTTCAAAATAACGTTTTTTTTTTGTTTCCACAAGATGGCTTATTTACTTGATATTTTCAAGAATGCATTTGACAGTGAGACAGCAGTATGCACTGTTGTTATTATCTACTCAGAAAAGTCAGGCAGCTACCTGAAAAGAATGAGAAAAAAAAAGAATTTTTCTTATTAGTATATATTAAAAACATAAAATTTCTAGCAATATTGTTACAAATGAATTAAAGGAAGGCCACTGAGAATTAAAACTGGAAGCTTGCCATTAACTCACCCCATGAAAAATCGCGGTAGTCTCAGCGCACTGAACAAGGAAACATAATGTGATTGCTTCTCTCTCAAGGCACAATGAGTTAAGATAAGCTTTCTTAACCCAAAGTTATAAAAATAACTGTTCAGTGTTTTAGTTTTTTCCTTCTTTAACAAAGTATAGAAAAAAGTGTAACTTCATACTGAAGTTAAGATTCTCTACCATTTTCTTTCTCAATCAAAGGACTGTAATGAAATGAAAGTGTATAAAAGCTACATTAAAATGATCTTGAAATCAATGTGAACAAGGTTGAGTAAAAAATCTAGTGGGGCCCAATCTTAGGAAGGTATGCCTATGCTTCTGTAAATTTTACTTCTGGGACTCTACCAGATTCTCTCAGTGGAGACTGGAGAAACTTCCCCTTTTTCTTCCAGAAGGACAAAAGTAGCCAAAGCACTTCTTCTTCACAAGACTTACTCTCAAGACAACCTATTTTACCAGAAAAATCTACTGGAGTTTTATCAGCAGAGGTTTTAGGGGAGGGGGAAGTCTTGGAAGCACTTGTGAAATTCACAATTCAAGAGTGCAGAATCAGTGAAAGACAGAGACTCAATAAAATGACCATATAACAATTCCCTTCTCCCCATACATTTCCACCACATTCCTAAAGGCTTATTTATCACAATTCCTTTTACCCAGTACATTATGTCTGACTATTAATAAAATATTACCAGGCATACTGAAGCATAGATTGAAGAGACAGAGAAAAAAAAAAACAATGTCAGATATAGCAAGAATATTGGACTAATCAGATTAGAAATGAAGAATATCTTTGATGGATGCATTTATATACTGAATACCTCTGAGGAAAGAATCTCTGTGCTTGAGGACATGTCAATAGAAACTTCTAAAACTAAAACTGGAAAGGGGAACAAGACAGGAAAAAATGGAACCCAGTATCCAAAAACTGTGAAATAACTACAAAAAGCGTGACATACATAATGGGAATATCAGAAGGAGAAAGAGAGAAAGGCATAGAAGAAATATTTGAAATATTACTTACTGAGAATGTTCTACAATTAATGTGACACAACAAACCACAGATCCAGAAAGCTCAAAGAACAACAATAGTATAAATGCCAAAAAAAAAAAAAGACAGGGCTTCCCTGATGGTGTAAGGGGTGAGCACAGCACTACGAAGAGATCCGCAGCCACTGCAGCACGAGTTCCATACCTGGCTGGCCAGGGAGCTACCCACATGGTGCAGCAGATTTCTCCTGACTCGCCTGCTGCTCCCCTCAGCAGTGTATTTCAGTCAATCTGCCTGTTCCGTTCCCCACTCTGTCTCTGGTGAATCCTCTCACCCCCATTTCTGGCCTGTACCCCAGTTCTTTTATGTATAAATAAATCTTTAAAAAAAGGACAAACCTAAAAATAAAATTAAAAAAAAAACACTACAGTTAGGGCATATCATATTCATACTGCCAAAAAAAAATCAAAGATAAAGAAAACATTTTAAAGGAAGGCAGAGAAAAAAAAACAGTTTACTTACAGAGGAGCAAAAACCAGAATTACATCAGCTTCTGCACAGAAACTGTCAAGTAAGAGAGTGGAGTGAAGTAGAGTATTGAGAGAAAAATCCAGCAGTCAAAAAATCTGCGTCCTGCAAAATTATACCTTAAAAGTGAAAGAGAAATAAAATCTTTCAACCAAGCAAAAAATGAAGGAATTTGTTATCAGTAAGACTGTCTGGTACAAAATGTTAAAAAAAAATAGAGAAAAAAAATGATGAGGATGAGAAAATTACATTTATGTACAGAATGGAAGAGCATCTAAAACAGAAAATACTTTGTTATTATAAGGTACATGTGCTTTCTGTGACATATCAGTGTTGTGCCCAAGATCAGCAGACTCGGCGAGCATAGCCTCCAAGAACGCAAAGACAGCCGATGCAAACACAAAAGGGAGTTTATTACAGACTTGAGTTCTGGCTCATGGAACCTACCAACGCAGCGGCAGATATTGAGAGCCCTGAACAAAGGAAGCAGGGGTATTTTATAGGGTTATGCTGGCAGTTACTCATTGGCTACAAGGATGTGTTCTTCAACTTTGCCCAGCTGTAATGCTAAGCTGACTGGCCAGCCGAGATGCAGCTCCAGCCTGCAGCTCCAATTACGGCAAGTTGGCCCTCACTGGTGACCGGAGGGCGAGGGTGGAGTGAGGGTCGAAACTGTCGAAACTATCTCCGGAATGCAGTCCATCCTCATTCTGGACAGCAAAACTAAAATTCTAAAATGGCAGTTACACACAAAATGACAAAGCAATGGCTATAAATACTTATGCTTGGTTCCACAATTAGTATTACCTGAAAGTGCATTTTGGATATATATATATATATATAATATTATATATATATACACCATATATATATAATGTAATACAATATATATTATATAATAAATTATATAATATATGTTGGGTCACCATTCTTCACCTGCAGTTTTGCATTCCTATACAAGTTGAGAACTGCCTGGTTAGTCAGTCATGTGAGCCAAACCTTATAAGGTGCCTTTCAATTCAATCAAGAGCAGAAAGCTTGATCACCCTGGGATAGGTATGTGTCATGAAGTATCACCAGGAATGCTCTGGGGCGCTGTTGACCAATTCATAAACTTAACTCCCTACTTACATATCAAGAGGTATGACAGGGAACACCCTGATGGGGGACATTGACTGATGTATGACAAAGGACCCTAAAAGCTGATCGGTGGAATGCCTTGTTGAAAAGATTGGAACCATGGCTGGGGTCTGGGTATGATTTCAATTACAACCCTTGGTTGTCAGCAGATAAGAATAATCTGGTCAGCAACTCATGTCCCCCTGAAGCACTAGATGACAAAGGCACATTCTTTAGTTTTCCCTATCTTTTTCTCCTTCCCCATGTCGCTGATATTGTATGATTATTCTATCAATAAAAAAGCCAAGATCTTGCTCATTCAGCAGCATCCTGCATTGTGCAGCCTGGCCATGACTCCCTTTTATCAGTGTGGGTGGTGTTGCTGATGAAACAAATATGTATATGCATATATACTATATACAAACATATGTATACTACAAAAGAATATCATATATATGGAAAATAATAGCTTATACGTGTGCATATATGTTCATTTATATATATATATATGTGTGTGTGTGTGTGTGTGTGTGTGTGTGTATATGTAAAAACCAAATTCCTTCTGTCCCAGTTCAGTCCCACGTAAGACTGATCCAGTTTGGCTGGTCATTTGTGTATGAGCAAATGGGTATTTTGGGGGGTTTATTAGAAAAGTTATTAGGACTATCCTTTCTTCGCTTCCTTCTTATACACACCAATTCTGTTAAAGATCTTCTACTCTAAGAATATGTTTCCTTTGCCTTTGTGTGAGAGATGACTAGACCCTCTGGAGCATGCACCCATTAATAGCTTGAGGTCCCCAGATGCCCCTTGGTCACACACTAACATTAGCCTAGTTTTAGCTATGTCATATGTAAGTATACTAAGACTCTTAGCTATGTTGAATAGTTGAGCTTTAAGATCTCTTCTGGGGTCTGGGCCTGGAGACTTAAATTTATTTTAAAATGACTGGGTACTTTTACTATAATTTTTCTTATTAAGGCTTAATTTCCTTCTAATGGTGCTTGCTTCAGCATTGCTTATTTTAAAATCAATCTCCTTGGTAAAGAATTCTGAGGTTAGAAGGGGCTGCCTATTTTCTACTAAGACTACATACCTGACTCAAACAGTTATTAACACTTTCATGATCTTATTTTAAAAATGTAATTTTGTTTTCTTCTTGTAATTATTAGCCAAATGTCTTAGTGTCAAATCATGGCTCTTTGAATCATTAGCACAGTTTTTCATATCTCAAACTTTATTTTAATATTATTCTTTTAAGTTTCATTCTTAGCATGGGAGGCTTACAAGACTAAAACCTGACTCACATAAGGAGGTGGGGGTAGAGGGGGTTAACATGACCATTAACCCAGCTATAGAAATCAAGATCCTTAGGTGCCAGTGTCTTATCAAAGGCATAAGACCCAAGCAGATATCATACTGCTGTAGGGAATGTCGGAGTACAGACTGAGGGTGAAGATGTGGAGACTGGGAATCTCTGGCCCTTTGGATTCTGCATAGTTATCCAATATCAGCAGCAAACAGGCCACTCCACAAAGGAGTGTGCCCCTCCCAAAGAGGGGACTACAGTAAATCTCTATACTGGCACAAGGCAGCAGTCTTTCTGCCCACCTGTGACTATGCAGGGGCTTCCTTCACCAACTCTCCCCTCCCTCCCGCAGGGCAGCAGCCTTCCTGCCTGCCCATGATCTGTACCATGCCAGGACTTCTCTTCATTGACCTCCCTCAGTGGAGGCAGCTCTCTTCAAAGCGGCCTGCCTGCA
>NW_023601212.1:45425561-45467671 GCF_014898055.3 Talpa occidentalis | reverse complement strand
CAGGCATTATGAGATATCACAAGAAATAAAAATTAAAACCAGAATTCCATTATTATTTCTCAGAGGATAAATATTTTGAAAGCTTGATTAAATGATGATAACAGTAATAATATTAATATCAAGCACTAATAGAGTAATTATACTCATCCACTCATTTTTTTCCAGTAATTTCCAAATATTAATTTATTTCGTTCTGACTATGGGTAGTTACTACCATTGGTTCTATTTTATAGATAAGAAATCTAAGGGATAAAGGTTAAGGTACTGTAACCAAGATCATATCTCCATAAAGGGATAGAGATGGGTCTTGTACCCAAGTAATCTGATTGCGAGTCTATACACTGGACAGCATCACAGCCTTTTGCTTAAGCATCTCCATATACCATAAACTTTGGTACATTCTTTAATTTATCTTACAACATTAATGCTTGACTTGGATACTTCTCCTAATTTTGTGACATGTGACTAACAGCTACTTATAGCTTTAAATTCAAGCTACTAAGAATGGACAGACAGCATTTTCACTTAAAATTTCAAATCATGTTCCATGCAACAGTTTCCAGCATCACACTGATCTTTATATAAAATTTTCTAGATGTCACTATTTAATTAATTTTAAGTTTGTGAAAATATTTCATTTTCTTGACTCAAGTTAATTTGCCTGGCTGAGGTCATAAATGTAACATATAACAACTCAAGTAATATACAAACAACAGAATGAACTGTGATCACAGCTATATTTTCTGATTTATAGTCACTGAAATAGAATCACACTATTTGAGATAATGCCAGTTTTCATTTGTAAAGCAACTAGATATTTCTGTAAAAATCTCAGTTGAAAATGTTTAATGACGAATGTGGATAACTGAGAACTCCAAATAGAAATTGTCTACAGTGTAGAGGAAAAAAAAAGAAACCCACTGAGTCCACAGCTTTCTACTTTCAGTGTGAAATATGTTCTCCCTTAAAGAGAAATGAGCATGAGTGTGTCACTATAATAGACTTGATTGATTTCTTGGGTGACTAATGGCAGTCAGTCTCTTCCTTTTGAATCACACCTCATATGTCACAACTCAAAGAGCCTTAATGCCAGCTAATGTCTGCACCCAAGAAGAACAAGTAATGAACTCACAGATCCCCCTCTTTCTATACTTCATTTAAGAAAGCTAATTGTTTAGGAAATACCCTCTCCTTGGCTCATTGGTTTAATAATACAGGAAACACTTCTGGAATTTCACAAATCTTACATTCACAGCAGGAAGCGAAAGTCAGACTAAATGAACAATTTTTTCCTTAACTCACATTTGCGGTAAAAGCAAAAACCTTACTTACTATTAAAATATTGATACGTGATAAAATAAAAAAAAAGTAAACAGATTATGAACCACAATTTACCATTCTTCCCTGTGGGATACTTAACCTTCAGATAGCCTTTAGCTTAAACTATACATAAAGTAAATCCTTATTAATTTGAAGCAATTGATCACAAATTAAACATTTTGCTCACCAAAATAGATCTTTCATTTCAATAGACCTCCACCACAAAAAACGTCTCCAGATTACTTGTGAAAGATGTTATTGGTTTTATCATTTAATATTTTTGCATTAATTAGCATAGATTATAGGTAGTACTTCAAATAATATCATACTAACTCATTTGCTTTTAGAAGTATAAATTCAAAGCAGGAGAAAAGTGTTGGTTACTAAACCCAGCATTACTTATTACTTAAATATATCTAACAGAATATGTCTCATTTGTGACTATTATCAGTTACTTGTTTCCAGAAATAAAGTAAGTTGAGAACTACTAGTTAGTTGGTTAGTATTTTAAGACTGACTTAAGAACCAGTTTTCATAGTCAAAAGTATATCCAAGTGGAAAAAACTAATAAAATTCAATTTTGTCTCTAATATTTATATTATTAGGTAAGCACTGCTACTATAGATTAATGCATTCATGTATTATCTACTATAGTACATAGTACATAGGTACTATGTATTCATGTATTACCTACTATAGTAATGCATTCATGTATGAACAAGCAAAAACATAATGATAATAATAGTACTGTTAATAGTTATAATTCCTGGAGTTTGGTTCTATATAATAAATACTACATTTGGTGCCTTAATTAATAATCTTATTTAGTCTTCCTAAAAGCTCATGGAGATAAAGTTACTACTCTCATTTACAAAGGAGAAAATGAGGTTCAGAGAGGTTAAGTGTCTTAACCCAGTAACCAATAAGTAGTGAAGTCAAAATTTTAAAATAGGGTTTACTCAAAATCATTGTGCATGTATTTTCCATACGCCATTGAAATATGTCAATATCAACCACAAATGAATTTATTTCTGATTTTTATTCAAGGTCAAAGATGAAACAATGTTAGAGTAATTAGAAAAGGTTCAGAGAATACTGAGGCAATTAGAAGTCTAAGATAACTCCCAGTAACCCATGTCCTTCTATAATCCACTCTTTCTAGCGCAGGTAGAATCTGTCGGTATGATGAGATGCCTCACTTAACATGGCAAAAAGGAAAAAAATTTTCAGATACAGGTAATGGGCTCTAATCAATTGACCTGAAGTTAGTCAAAAGGAGAGCTTCTCATGTTTTGAAGGTGAGTTCTTTAATAGAAGACCTCTATCTTCAAATTGTAGCATTCCCCTGCTGGCTTGAAGAAATAAGTTGTGGGAGGTATGATGGAATAAGCCATGTAACAGGAACCAAAGGCTGCCACTGAGAGTGATCCCAGAGCATAGAAATATACTAGAGTCATGAAGTAAAAAAGTATATTAAAGTGTTTTTTAATCATTCTGGATTATTTCCTAGAGGAGGAATTCAGAACTCAACACTGCAAGATGTTCTGAAATATGGTTGGTAGGTAGGTATTTTATGAATGGTCATTTAGAGATTGTTTCTTAATTTGTGGCACATAATATGATACCTAAATGCTAATTTTCCCAAATAACAATGGCAAAATATAGGAAAAAGTTAGTTTAATTATCTAGTCATTGTTAGGGAAAAGGGGAAAATTCCCCATTCATCTGGGTTTTCTAAGTTTGAACAATCAAAATGTTATTAGAAGAGTTAGCAAAAAAAAAAAAATCAAGTTAATATACATATGAAAAATTTATGTGGTTGTAAATTCTAAAGTAAAATAGAATGGACCAGGTATATAATTCTGTGCTAAGAGACCTGGGATCAAGGAGAAAGGAGACTTTATATGACAGTCAAGAAAGGAGGTTGACTTCATATTTTACTCTGAGAGTAAAAAGATGAATTTCTTAGATGGGGAGGCATGTTCATTGGTAAACCCATATTTGGGTATTTTCTCCCAAACTATATTCGTCAAGGTGCTAAAAAAGGGGTAGCATTGATTGCTTCTTAGATTAAGAAACAGGATAAAAGACAAAGAGCTGTTGTCATTCTCTAGAGTCTTCACTGCTCTTAATATAATCTGCATTCTTCAAATACTGGTATTAGACTTCAAGAGGCCTGCAGAGTCTCAATTAACCTGTAGTGACCCATACCAAGGTGACTCTTAATAAGAGAAACCTTCCCTAGGTCTCCTGAGAAAAGCCCATCTCTTTTGGGGTGGCCTATCCCACATAAGAAAATCATAGCTAGTACATATAAGAATATATAGCCTGAGTAAAATACAAAGTAAATGAATACATAAAGTTGGCTTGAAGTACAAGTCTAGCAATGTTCAATATTTCGTTATCTTCACTTTATTTTACATGAAATATGTACAGAGAGCTGATGACTCATGTATAAAGTAACACTTTAGTTTGAGCAAAAGATTTACATTTTAAAAGGTTATTTCACCTCTAGGCTTAAATGCAAAATATTACCTCTTGTCTCGTTTGTTTCCGAAACTTTACAATATTTTCTGATTTCTGGAGACTAGATCAAGGTGCCCTGACCAGTATCAAAATTTGAGATTTAATAGAGACTGTGACATCCACACTGACATTAAATTACAGAGAAAGACAACAAATTACACCTAAGTCAGGATTATGGAAAATACAGAGCAACTGAGTCATTAAGTGAAGACGGTACATAAAAAAATACTTTGCAGGTATTATAATTTTTGTTTTCAAAATATGTAATATCTTCAGAAAACATCAATAGTGGGTTAAAAGGAAAAGTAGGAGGAGCCTCCCCGGTGGCTCAGCGGTTGAGCGCTGGGTTGCCAAGCTGCCTGCAGCCTCTGCAGCACTGGTTCGATCCCCGGCCACCAGCGAGGGTCCCACATGACGTGCAGACCTCTCCTGCTGCCCGCTGCTCCCCTCAGCAGTGTATTGTCAGTCTGCATGTTCTGTTTTCCGCTCTGGCTCTGATGAATTCTCTCACCCTCCCAGCTTCTGACTGTACCCAGCGCTTGTATAAATAAATAAATAAATCTTTAATTAAAAAAAAAAAAAAAAGGAAAAGTAGGAGCTGAGTCTGAAAGACTGTTCTGTTTTTAAAAATTTCAAATCTAAGACATGAAAAAATGGATCAACATGTTAGCAATTGTGAACTCTAGACAGATAGATTATGTGTAATCTTATTTTTAATATATTTATAGTTTTGTACTTTTATCTTTTTTTATTTTTTTTAAATAATAAATTTTATTTTTATTCCCCATACAATTGCAACCCCCCATTCTGACCCCAATCCCTCCCCTCCCACCCCACCCCCCAAAAAGTGTCTCTGGTTCATAGTTTTTTGTTGATTTTGATTTTCACTTTCTTATAGTTATTCATTTTCCTGGTCCCTTGTTTAAGTTTTCTAGATTCCTGCTATGAGTGAGACCATCTGGTATTTTTCTTTTTCTTTCTGGCTTATTTCACTGAGCATGATCCCTTCCAGCACCATCCATGTTGCTGCAAATTGCATGTGTTTATCTTTTTTGAATGCTGAGTAATATTCCATGGTGTATATGTACCACATCTTCTTGATCCAGTCATCTATTTTTGGGCATTTGGGCTGTTTCCAAAGTTTAGCTATTATCTTTATAGTGTTCTTAGCTTACAGATTTTGTAATATATTTTATCATATTGAGAATCAGAAAAAATCAAGCTGGGGAAACTAAACTTCTTAGCAAAGCATTTGAAGTTGATATGATCTAGGTAGCGTAAAAGAAAGTGAACAAAACACAGTCGCTGATGCCTTATAGCTTCCAGATGTCCTGATTCGAAGCTCACACCATGAACTTCCAATAAATGTTCCCATAAAATCACACAGGGACATGTGCAAAGAGATAAACATTTTTTTTGTCATGTAGTCATGGTCTACAGTTCACAGTATATCATAAATGAAGCATTACTCAGTTTTCTTAAGTATGAAAGTGATAGCCACGTCAGAAGATGAGCTTTATCTTCTTTTCCAACTGTGATAAGTATAAGGCCTAAAAAAATCATCCACCCAAAATACTTTTTTTGACAAAAGGTTGATTTTATGGGACTCTGAAGACTAGGTAGAAGCTGACTTTTTAAAAAAGATATTTACATTTCTCTTTGTAAGGGCAACTCCCTCTCTGTGCATGAAAGACCTAATTCCTCATTACAATAGCTAAAGCAGAATTTAAATCTATATACATTTGTTTGTTGTGCCTTCCTTGGTAAACTAAACTCCTTAACATACATTCCCATCTTCCCCCCTAACCTTTCTTGTCAGGGCTAAACCATTTAAAACAGCTTCTGAAACCATATGGCAAAGTTAATCTGTCTTACTGGGTCTCTCCCATGTATTCAGGAAGCACACTATTATTATTCAACTTTTTTTCTCTTATCAATATCTCTTTTCATTCAACTTGATTGATTATTTCCCAGCCTAAAGAAACCAAGAAGGGAACAAGATGATTACTTTATGTTGTGATATTTGTTACAGTTCCTTTTTCTGGGACTCACCAGTTTAAATTCTTACAGTAATTTTAATTTTAAGTGGTGTTTAGAAATTTCATTTCCTTTCAAAAATACAAACAGGAAACCTGAAGTACTGCATTCTATTAATATCATGAATGGATGCAAGAAAAGAGATAGTCCAGCATAACATTGATAAGGCCTTGGGCACCAGGGTCATGTTGAATCATGTCACTGACATATTAGATGTGACTTGGAGCAAGTTACTTAGTTACTCTGTGCTTCAATTTACTCATTTAGACATAATAAGTAGTGCTGAACTCATAGGGTTGGAGTAAAGATTAAATTAATTAATAGATGTAGAGCTCTTACAATATGTCTGAAACACATTCAGTAAGTATTAGTTATTAGTATTTTCCTCACCTGCTTAAATAGGAAGAAAAATATGAGTCAAATAAAAACACCCCAGGGGGAATGCAGCAATTTATTCTGCATTAGAAAAGGGCACGAAGGAACATCTAAAATTTCTCAGTCAAAGCAACCTTATTAACTTGCATGATTGCTTCTCCTTTAAATCCTGATATTTTACCTTTAGAAAAATATAAAGGAAGAATTATGTGGGCATGTTGCTAAAGATGTTAAAGTAACTCAGACTCCAGCTCAGACGACGAAGGATTCTGCTTATAACGTAGTTTGCCAAATTAAGCTTTACCTTTCCTTCATCACCACATTCAAATGCTATTTTCTCTGTTCAATTTTCCTGTTGATTAAAAATAAAAGGGCTCTTCAGCTTATTTGAAGTTTTCCTTTTTGTTGGCACATATATGACACTTTTCATAGAGTCTTATTTAAAATGAATGTATAGGGCCTTCCCAGTGGCGCAGCAGGTTGAGCCCAGTGCTGTGAAGCTGTCCACAGCCTCTGCAGTGCCAGTTTGATTCCCAGCAGGCCAGAGAGATTCCCACATGGCGCTGCAGACCTCTTCTGTTCTGCCCGCTGCTCCCCTCTCCACTGTACTTTGGTCTGTCTGCCTGTTCTGCTCCCTGCTCTGTCTCTGGTGGTTCCTCTCACCCTCCCGCACATCTAGCTTGTACCCAGTTCTTGTATAAATAAATAAATCTTTAAAATAATAATTTAAAAAAATGAATGTATAAATGTTATATTCTCCAGTAAAATGCTCAATGCACATTTATATAGTGCTCTCTATATTCCAAGTTCTGCTCTGAGCACTTTGCAAATATTATCTTTTAATTCATGTGAGAGATTATAAAATATATCAACCATTCTTCCCATCCATGCTTATGCCCCTCTTTGCAATGTGATTTTGCCAGAACTCCCAATTGTATTTCTCCATCCCCTTGAATCTACACTGCTCTTCTGATAGGACATTTGAATGCAACAGAAGTGACATTTTGTGTGTTGATAGTTCAGACTGAAAAGAAGTCTCACAATTTCCTCCACTTGCTTACTTGCTACACAGAGATTGCTAGGTAGAGACCCCCCACCAGCCACCTTGTGGATAGAAACCACATGTAAAGATAGGTTAGTTAATGACTGGCTGAACCTACCAAATAACTAAATAAAGTTCTTATATCCAATATCCCCAGTAAAATCACCAGATGATTGTTGCCACAAGAATAACCCAAACAAGAGAAGCAAGAGAAAAACTGGGCTAGTATCTAGTCACTAAGTTGGGAAGGATTTTTGTTTTACACCCAAGCTAATAGATACACCAAAGCTAGATGATATTGATATGAACAAGATATAATACCATTCCCATTTTACAAATGAGGAAGGTGAGGAAATTAAAGAAATTGTTCAAGTTGTAGGAAAGCAAAAATCTGCCATCCCGAAAGCTGTCTTTTTGGCAGTTTTCTTTTATAAGAGAACTTCTGAAGTGGGCAGAGTTTGGGAGAGATATTTACATGTATAAATGAAGAGATCTCTTGGTTTGTGCATCTCCCTTACCAAGAAGACCTAATCTCCTTATCTCTTTCAGTGGAGAAGACAACCTAAACCTGCATATTGTCCTACCTTTGTTTTAGTGGTAATCTAGTCTAACTGACCTTTCACTTTCTCTATCCCCACAACTTCTCTGTCTTAGTTATTTACGATAAATTTGGAACCAGGAAACCGAAAAACAGGTCCACTTGTGCAAGGGCACATGTGGCCATTGTGTTGGTGCCTCCTAGGTGGACCAAGTGGCCATAGTCACCATGTTTTCATGATATTTCACCTATTTTTAATTCACTTTCAAGAGAAACAACTCAAAAGAACTGAGGTACCTGCTGGGAGGTTTACTTGAAGCTGTTTTAGGGAAGTTAATGTTGCATGAAATAGGGGGAGCTTTAAACTGGTGCCACTATTCCCTGCCTTCACTTCCACAAAGCCACCTTGGTCTACAACTTCCAGCAGGCCATGGATCAGACTTCCTGAATGAATGACAGCTGGGAAGGAACAAGGTAGATAAATCAATAGAGGTGGGATGACAAAGGGAGAGACACATTGAAAAAGAGACATATAGAGATACCTGGAGACAGGTGGGGAGGCTACTCCTGTTGCTTTGCAGAGACAACCATTATCTGGACCCCAGGATGGATTTTTTGTTATATTTTAAATTTTGAGCCTTTTCTTCTGTCCCACTTCTCTGGGATTTGCCTAACCCATTTCTTATGGTTCCCTTCCAGAGGGTGCTTTAGACTTATAGCAAGCTTAGAGACCCCAGTAGCCCTGCTTCAGGTCATGCGTGCTTGGGCATTTTCCCACAAGGAGGCATTAGTCTTTGGTTTGCTGTTATTTGAAATATTTTCTTCTCACTCTTTATACACTATTTAAAATCTTTCATTTGAAATCTTTCATATTAAAATCTTTTTTAAAATCTTTCATATTAAGAGTCTTCTTCCTTTACCTTCCTGTGCACAGATAGCTGAACTGCTTTTAAAGTATGCCCTCCTTGGGCCTCCCTGGTGGCCTAGGGGATAAGTCTCAGTGCTATCATCAAAAGGCCTCACCCACCGAGATGACCTGAGTTTGATCAAGGAAACTAACCTACATATGGCACAGCAGACCTCTCCTGTCTTGTCCCCCGCTCTCCTTAGCAGTGTATTTCAGTAAATCCCCCTACTATGATACCCACTCTGTCTCTAGTGAATCCTCACACCCCCTCACACACACACCTGCACCTCTGGTCTACATCCCAGCTGTTCTATGTAAAAATAAATAAAAAAATCTTTAAAAAATATGCAAAAAACAAACTTAAAGAAATAAAGTAAGAACTTAACAGCTTGGGGTCCATGGGCAGTCCTCAGTCATGCACCAACATTAATAAGTTAGAAATTGGGGCCTCCCTGGTGGCACAAGGGGTTAAACACTGCACTATGAATCGATCCCCTCCCTCGACCGCTGCTCCCCTCAGCAGTGTATTTCACTCAGTCTGTCTGTTCTGTTCCCCACTCTGTATCTGGTGAATCCTCTCACCCCCGGCATCTCTGGCCTGTACCCCATTCTTGTGTGCATAAATAAATAAATCTTTTAAAAAATAGGTTAGAAATTGGAGAAATATAAGTGTGTTTTGAAGGTTATAACAATGCATAGTTCCTATGTTCCTTCACTAACAGGGTACTCTAAAATGTGTTCTATTAGGACCTCCCTGATGGTGCAAGATGTTAAGTCTTAGCACTATGAAGCTATCTGCAGCCTCTGCAGCACAGCACGATCCCTGGCCAGGGAGGTGACCCATCTGGCAAAGCAAACCTCTCCTGTCTCTCCTGCTGCTCCCCTCAGCAGTGTATTTCAGTCAATCTGCTTGTTTCATTCTCCACCCTGTCTCTAGTGAATCCTCTCACCTCCCACACCTCTGGCCTGTAGCCCAGAGTTCTTGTATGCATAAATAAATAATCTTAAAAAAATTTAAATTAAGAAAGAAATAAAATGTGCTCTTTTACACACAGTGTTTAATGCACAAGTACCAAGTTATACCTTAAGGTTCACACATTAGATTGCCTGGTATATTGTAAGTTTTCAATAAATATTTGCTATGAATAAATGTACTAGTGTCATAACATATAAATCTTGCTTATTTAATTACCCTTTCTTTTGCAAATGAATTCACTCATGTTTCTTATTTCTATTTCTTTATTGCAGAGTCCACATGCCACAAAATATGGCAACGAACAGTGCTTAGAGATGCCAGAAGTGATGACAGTAAGTGTTACCCAGAAAGCAATGAATCTCTCTTTTTGCTGTCTCAAACATGTTTCAATTCAGTACCTAGGGACATCAGTGACAACCACCTTAAAATGTGACGACTTGTGAAAGGAGCAGCTAGGCTGCTAAAAGTCATCTAGACAGAACGATAGCCATAGATTTAAGGACAACAGTCTTGGGGCATACACACACACACACACACACACACACACACATATATATATATATGGCAGGGAAATGAAGGATCTATGGTAGAAATTGTGCTCTAAAATCATGGATTTGACCTCTACAGAGCAAAGTTATGTTTCCCATCACATTCCTATAAAAAAGACATACATGTAAGATTATGTGTATACACACATACATACACACACATACATTACTGCTTGAATAAAATAACCCATATGGTAGCTATTTTATTTTGTTTCAGGAGATATTTTGGATTACATATGAACCTGGTAAAAGCCAGACACTTTTGATTTATAATTAAATGAATAAATATCACAAATCCTTGGCACACTAAATATCAGGATTCCTGACCTATTCAGATGCTAATGTCTCATTGAAGTCCTCTGTCCATTGCCTTAGGAAAATAGGGCTTATGGGAGAGTCATTAATGCCCACACCAGGGGGCTGAACTTTAAGAACCAATGCAAACACCCCCCAGGAAGGCAAGATCTATTTAAACAGACAAGATGCACTATACAGAAAATATAAATGTGCCCTTCTTTCCTTCCCTTTCCTCCCACAGCTGTGTCTTTGGGGGGAAGATGGAAACAAAGAAGGGGTTTGTAAATTTAACAAAGTGAGTTCATTCTCAAGCCTGAGACTTTAAAATATTTCTAGTGCAAAAAACCTTTCCATTCCAGAAGGAACAGGTGTTACTCTGGGTTGAACTGAATTTTGCATGTTGCACATTACATGAAGTAGTCACATGTTAATGTTGATGAGTCTCTTTTATGCTTAAAAAAAAATCTAAGGAAGAGCCAGGAAGGTGAGACTAGGAGAGAACCAGGTGACCACATTATTCTGGAAATTTGAAGCAAAATAGCTACGAAGAGGACAAAAGTTTGCACTTTTTATTATTTGATTCTCATCTTTTACTTTCTCCTGATGCATAGATCTTAATGATAGAAATGTTTAAATCCTAGCACCTGAACTTAGAATTGGAATATATTCAACAATGATAAGATATTGCCCCTAAAGGTGGGTCCCCTGCCCAAGAGCAGAGAGCCAATAATACATAACCTAAATTTTGCAGCTGAGAAAGTGGCTTTGTTCAGTAAGGAGACAGGGGTCTCAGCTTAAATCTGCCCCTCCCATCACATGGATCAGGTTTTTAAAGAGTGAATCAGAGGCAGGGAAGAGGAGAAATGGGGATTTTTTTCCTTGTGCCACCATCGGTGTTCTTAATGCCTCTTCATCGGTTGCATATTCATTTTTGGGGGTCCCTGTATGTGCTCTGGAGGAGTTAGGGTGAGCTCATTGTTGCAAGATTATTCTCAGTAAGGTTTTCAGAGGATCCTGCAAGCCCTTTGGTACTTATTCTATGAAGGGTCAATCTAAACCTGCCCCATCCAGTTGTTACTGGTCACTGTTGATTGTCTCTATTTCAACAAGGAAGCCTGGGTTGTAAATTCTGAGGAAAGGGAGGTAAATGGAAAAGAACAGTAAGAGTTTAGTCCTTGGCACAATCTATGTTTTTAATTTCTTTGAAGAAAAAGGACTCTTGTGCTTTGCAAGAAACCTTTGTGCACTGCAAAACAACTTTTGTACTTTACAAACAACTCCTTTGTTCTATAAAACAGCTTCAAACCATGACCACAGGCTCCCGGTTTACAACAAATTTCGGGCCAAAACTTTTATACAGTGAACAAAAATAACATATCATTGATATCCAATGCTAGGCCTGAAATGATCTGATGAAAACAATCCCCAATGTCAAAACTGTTACAGGACAGGGAGAGGGGCACCCCAGAACCCCCAAACCTGCCCACTCTAAATAGGTTCTGCCATCTGCTGCATCAAGTCAAAACATTTAAGACCTTTAATGGAAAGGAACTTTAATACAATTAGTGTGCAATACAGACAAGACAAAGAATAGAGTATCCAAATCTGGCACTCGAAGTCACCCATCCCCTCATGAGTAAATGTCCAGCCAAACAGGGTTGGCTCAAAGAAAGGCCCAAAAGCCTGCCATAAGTCTAAAGCACCTTCCAGTGGGGAACTATAGAAAATGGTCAGAAACAGTCAGACAAGTCTGGGAGGAAAATAGCAAAATCAAAATCAAGAAAAAAGCTGCCATTGTTAACCTCCCCACATGTCCCTCTCTCACCCACATCTGTTTTAACCAGTCCAGATCATGAAGCAAGTGCAGTTTTTTCACATGTCTCTCTGTTTCACACACCTCAGGTCTCCTTCTTACTCTCCATCCTGCTTCCTTCCTCTCTAGCCTCCTCTCCAGCTTCTCCTCCCTGCTCAAATATACCCTCCCTTGGGTGGGGCAGGGAACCTGGTACCTCCCCTTTTCCTTGGGACCACTGTTACAGTATTAGTTGTCATTTACTGTCTTCATATCTAAAAGTTACCATATGAAGATTATCTATCTATCTATCATCTATCAACTATCTATCCATATCTAATTTCATATTTGTAAATATGAGAATCATACTTAATCTTGTTACAAAACCAATGCTCAAACTAACCACATATTCTTCCTCCCCATAGCTTAGCTATTAATCAGTTCTGGTGTGCTTGTGTTTTGTTTTGGTTTTATTTTAGATAGTTAGTTTTTCAGTCTTAAATCAGATAACTTATGGCCCCCTTTATCTATATCCAAAACACAGCTCTGGACTAATACTAGCTCATTATATGAAGAAGAATGGAAGGAAACAAAGAAGGGAATGGATACAGGTGAGAAAAAGGGGTGTCAAATCATGAAAAAAAATGTCATAATAGTAAAGCAGGGAATTCAGAGAGTGGCTAGATACTTATTTCACCCATTTAAGAATAAAAGACAACTGATATTTTAAAAATTTCACTAAGATATTGTCAAAGTGGAAATTGCACTGGACAAAGTTAATCGGGTGAAAAAGATTTTTTATTGGAGGCTATTGTAACTCAGTCTGAACTCAACTCTTATCATATAAAGAGAGGGCTAGAGAGTTTCAAGAGCTGAGCTGGAGAGATTATAAGCTATTTGTGTTTAAGTGTGCTTACCCAAAGGAAAGGCAAAGGAGCTTGACTACTTGGCTCAGGACTCCCCCTGAAGTTAATCTCCCACACTACATTTCTTCATAATTAATTTGAAAGAGAGTTTCCTGGCCTTTGAGAAATGCATTCCTGGGTTGTAAACTGGCAAGAGATTTTTTTTTTAAATATTTACATCTCAAAGAGGTAGAAAGGAGGATTTAAAAGTGTTCTAAAGTAAATGCTATTAGAAAAGGGAGGTAAGGGGCCTCTCAGAAAGATGTTTGTCTAAAGTTTAGGCAAGCTGAAAGGTATGCTAAGGCCTATTTTGGTCAATATCATAAAAAAGAATTTTACAAATGGATAGAGAACTTTAAAAATGTGATTAAACAAATGTTAATGATCCAAATGAATAAAAATGAGTTAGCTGAAAGAGAAATTTGGTTGCTAAGTGAGACTTTAAGAGTTTGGATTTACAGAGAACCTATGTATAAAGAAATTGAGCAATATGTATACACATATATACCTATCTATACATATCTATCTATATACATGATGTCATTTTTGGAGTTGATGGGTTTAGAGAGCAGGGTCCTTGGGTTTGTTACAGGGCAGGAAGAGGGGCACCCCAGACCCTGCAAACCTGCCTGCTCTAAATAGGTTCTGCCATCTGCTACATCAACACAAAACATATGAGACTTTAATGGGAAGGAACTTTTTAATACAATTAGGAAACAATACAGGAAAGGCAAAGAATATAGTTTCTAAATCAAGCACCCAAAGTTACCTATTCCCTCATGGGTAAAAGGCCACCCAAGCAGGATTGGACCAGAACAAGGTCCCAAAGCCTGCCCCAAGTCTAAAGCATCTTTCAATGGGGATCCACAGAAAAGGATTGGAAACCACCAGACAAGTCTGGAAAGAAAAGAGCAAAATCAAAATCAAGACAAAAACCACCATTGTCACCTCCCCATGGGTTCCTCACCCACATCTATGTCACCCAGTCCATGATCAAAAGGCAAGTGTAGTTTCTTCACGTGTCTCTCATCTCCGTGTGCCTCCTCCAGGTCTCCTGGATCTCCATCCTGCTTCCTTCCTTCCTCAGTCTCCTCTGCAGCTTCTTCTCTCCCTGCTCAGCTCCACCCTCCACTTGGGTGGGGCAGGGAACCTGGAACCTCCCCCTTTCCTGGGGACCACCCTGTTACAGGTTCACTCTGGGAAAGTTTTCACCAGGTGTGAAAAAGTTTTCAGCAGCATGTGGCGAGTTTCCCAGGCAAATTTCTCCACGAGACAGAGATGTTAGTTATATTTAAAGAACAGGTTTATTAAAGAAAGGGGACAGAAGAATAAAGGACGCTTGCATAGATACAAGTGAGCAGAAAGAGCTGCCCCAAAAGGGACAGGTTTGCTGACAGACGCCTGCATGGTTGCAGGCAGGCCGCTTTGAAGAGAGCTGCCTCCACTGAGGGAGGTCAATGAAGAGAAGTCCTGGCATGGTACAGATCATGGGCAGGCAGGAAGGCTGCTGCCCTGCGGGAGGGAGGGGGAGAGTTGGTGAAAGGAAGCCCCTGCATAGTCACAGGTGGGCAGAAAGACTGCTGCCTTGTGCCAGTATAGAGATTTTACTGTAGTCCCCTCTTTGGGAGGGGCACACTCCTTTGTGGAGTGGCCTGTTTGCTGCTGATATTGGATAACTATGCAGAATCCAAAAGGGGCCAGAGATTCCCCAGTCTCCACATCTTCACCCTCAGGTCTGTACTCCCGACATTCCCTACAGCAGTATGATATCTGCTTGGGTCTTATGCCTTGTGATAAGACACTGGCACCTAAGGATCTTGATTTCTATAGCTGGGTTAATGGTCATGTTAACCCCCTCTACCCCCACCTCCTTATGTGAGTCAGGTTTTAGTCTTGTAAGCCTCCCATGCTAAGAATGAAACTTAAAAGAATAATATAAAATAAAGTTTGAGATATGAAAAACTGTGCTAATGATTCAAAGAGCCATGATTTGACACTAAGACATTTGGCTAATAATTACAAGAAGAAAACAAAAATTACATTTTTAAAATAAGATCATGAAAGTGTGTAATAACTGTTTGAGTCAGGTATTGTAGTCTTAGTAGAAAATAGGCAGCCCCTTCTAACCTCAGAATTCTTTACCAAGGAGATTGATTTTAAAATAAGCAATGCTGAAGCAAGCACCATTAGAAGGAAATTAAGCCTTAATAAGAAAAATTATAGTAAAAGTACCCAGTCATTTAAAATAAATTTAAGTCTCCAGGCCCAGACCCCAGAAGAGATCTTAAAGCTCAACTATTCAACATAGCTAAGAGTCTTAGTATACTTACATATGACATAGCTAAAACTAGGCTAATGTTAGTGTGTGACCAAGGGGCATCTGGGGACCTCAAGCTATTAATGGGTGCATGCTCCAGAGGGGTCTAGTCATCTCTCACACAAAGGCAAAGGAAACATATTCTTAGAGTAGAAGATCTTTAACAGAATTGGTGTGTATAAGGAAGGAAGCGAAGAAAGGATAGTCCTAATAACTTTTCTAATAAACCCCCCAAAATACCCATTTGCTCATACACAAATGACCAGCCAAACTGGATCAGTCTTACGTGGGACTGAACTGGGACAGAAGGAATTTGGTTTTTACATATACACACACACACACACACACACACACACATATATATATATATATAAATGAACATATATGCACACGTATAAAGCTATTATTTTCCATATATATGATATTCTTTTGTAGTATACATATGTTTGTATATAGTATATATGCATATACATATTTGGTTTCATCAGCAACACCACCCACACTGATAAAAGGGAGTCATGGCCAGGCTGCACAATGCAGGATGCTGCTGAATGAGCAAGATCTTGGCTTTTTTATTGATAGAATAATCATACAATATCAGCGACATGGGGAAGGAGAAAAAGATAGGGAAAACTAAAGAATGTGCCTTTGTCATCTAGTGCTTCAGGGGGACATGAGTTTGCTGACCAGATTATTCTTATCTGCTGACAACCAAGGGTTGTAATTGAAATCATACCCAGACCCCCAGCCATGGTTCCAATCTTTTCAACAAGGCATTCCACCGATCAGCTTTTAGGGTCCTTTGTCATACATCAGTCAATGTCCCCCATCAGGGGTGTTCCCTGTCATACCTCTTGATATGTAAGTAGGGAGTTAAGTTTATGAATTGGTCAACAGCGCCCCAGAGCATTCCTGGTGATACTTCATGACACATACCTATCCCAGGGTGATCAAGCTTTCTGCTCTTGATTGAATTGAAAGGCACCTTATAAGGTTTGGCTCACATGACTGACTAACCAGGCAGTTCTCAACTTGTATAGGAATGCAAAACTGCAGGTGAAGAATGGTGACCCAACATATATTATATAATATGTTATTATATAATATATAATTGTTATTACATTATATATATATGAGTGTATATATATATATATATATATATATATATATATATAAAATGCACTTTCAGGTAATACTAATTGTGGAACCAAGCATAAGTATTTATAGCCATTGCTTTGTCATTTTGTGTGTAACTGCCATTTTAGAATTTTAGGTTTTGCTGTCCCAGGAATGAGGACTGCATTCCGGAGATAGTTTCGACAGTTTCGACCCTCACTCCACCCTCGCCCTCCGGTCACCAGTGAGGGCCAACTTGCCGTAATTGGAGCTGCAGGCTGGAGCTGCATCTCGGCTGGGCCAGTCAGCTTAGCATTACAGCTGGGCAAAGTTGAAGAACACATCCTTGTAGCCAATGAGTAACTGCCAGCATAACCCTATAAAATACCCCTGCTTCCTTTGTTCAGGGCTCTCAATATCTGCCGCTGCGTTGGTAGGTTCCATGAGCCAGAACTCAAGTCTGTAATAAACTCCCTTTTGTGTTTGCATCGGCTGTCTTTGCGTTCTTGGAGGCTATGCTCGCCGAGTCTGCTGATCTTGGGCACAACACTGATATGTCACAGAAAGCACATGTACCTTATAATAACAAAGTATTTTCTGTTTTAGATGCTCTTCCATTCTGTACATAAATGTAATTTTCTCATCCTCATCATTTTCTTTTTCTCTATTTTTTTTTTAACATTTTGTACCAGACAGTCTTACTGATAACAAATTCCTTCATTTTTTGCTTGGTTGAAAGATTTTATTTCTCTTTCACTTTTAAGGTATAATTTTGCAGGACGCAGATTTTTTGACTGCTGGATTTTTCTCTCAATACTCTACTTCACTCCACTCTCTTACTTGACAGTTTCTGTGCAGAAGCTGATGTAATTCTGGTTTTTGCTCCTCTGTAAGTAAACTGTTTTTTTTTTCTCTGCCTTCCTTTAAAATGTTTTCTTTATCTTTGATTTTTTTTTGGCAGTATGAATATGATATGCCCTAACTGTAGTGTTTTTTTTTTTAATTTTATTTTTAGGTTTGTCCTTTTTTTTAAGATTTATTTATTTATACATAAAAGAACTGGGGTACAGGCCAGAAATGGGGGGTGAGAGGATTCACCAGAGACAGAGTGGGGAACGGAACAGGCAGATTGACTGAAATACACTGCTGAGGGGAGCAGCAGGCGAGTCAGGAGAAATCTGCTGCACCATGTGGGTAGCTCCCTGGCCAGCCAGGTATGGAACTCGTGCTGCAGTGGCTGCGGATCTCTTCGTAGTGCTGTGCTCAACCCCTTACACCATCAGGGAAGCCCTGTCTTTTTTTTTTTTTGGCATTTATACTATTGTTGTTCTTTGAGCTTTCTGGATCTGTGGTTTGTTGTGTCACATTAATTGTAGAACATTCTCAGTAAGTAATATTTCAAATATTTCTTCTATGCCTTTCTCTCTTTCTCCTTCTGATATTCCCATTATGTATGTCACGCTTTTTGTAGTTATTTCACAGTTTTTGGATACTGGGTTCCATTTTTTCCTGTCTTGTTCCCCTTTCCAGTTTTAGTTTTAGAAGTTTCTATTGACATGTCCTCAAGCACAGAGATTCTTTCCTCAGAGGTATTCAGTATATAAATGCATCCATCAAAGATATTCTTCATTTCTAATCTGATTAGTCCAATATTCTTGCTATATCTGACATTGTTTTTTTTTTTCTCTGTCTCTTCAATCTATGCTTCAGTATGCCTGGTAATATTTTATTAATAGTCAGACATAATGTACTGGGTAAAAGGAATTGTGATAAATAAGCCTTTAGGAATGTGGTGGAAATGTATGGGGAGAAGGGAATTGTTATATGGTCATTTTATTGAGTCTCTGTCTTTCACTGATTCTGCACTCTTGAATTGTGAATTTCACAAGTGCTTCCAAGACTTCCCCCTCCCCTAAAACCTCTGCTGATAAAACTCCAGTAGATTTTTCTGGTAAAATAGGTTGTCTTGAGAGTAAGTCTTGTGAAGAAGAAGTGCTTTGGCTACTTTTGTCCTTCTGGAA
Source organism: Talpa occidentalis (assembly GCF_014898055.3). Taxonomy (NCBI): domain Eukaryota; kingdom Metazoa; phylum Chordata; class Mammalia; order Eulipotyphla; family Talpidae; genus Talpa; species Talpa occidentalis. Next base: position 45,448,954 of record NW_023601212.1, on the reverse strand, counting down.
GAAAAAGGGGAAGTTTCTCCAGTCTCCACTGAGAGAATCTGGTAGAGTCCCAGAAGTAAAATTTACAGAAGCATAGGCATACCTTCCTAAGATTGGGCCCCACTAGATTTTTTACTCAACCTTGTTCACATTGATTTCAAGATCATTTTTTAATGTAGCTTTTATACACTTTCATTTCATTACAGTCCTTTGATTGAGAAAGAAAATGGTAGAGAAATCTTAACTTCAGTATGAAGTTACACTTTTTTCTATACTTTGTTAAAGAAGGAAAAACTAAAACACTGAACAGTTATTTTTATAACTTTGGGTTAAGAAAGCTTATCTTAACTCATTGTGCCTTGAGAGAGAAGCAATCACATTATGTTTCCTTGTTCAGTGCGCTGAGACTACCGCGATTTTTCATGGGGTGAGTTAATGGCAAGCTTCCAGTTTTAATTCTCAGTGGCCTTCCTTTAATTCATTTGTAACAATATTGCTAGAAATTTTATGTTTTTAATATATACTAATAAGAAAAATTCTTTTTTTTTCTCATTCTTTTCAGGTAGCTGCCTGACTTTTCTGAGTAGATAATAACAACAGTGCATACTGTTGTCTCATACTGTCAAATGCATTCTTGAAAATATCAAGTAAATAAGCCATCTTGTGGAAACAAAAAAAAAACGTTATTTTGAAATCCTGCAGCGTCAAAGAGGATCCCATACTCTTAAATATAGTGCTTAGTTTAGAATAAATTCACGTTACCTTGGGGCATACCCCCTCATAAAAGCAAGAGTAAATAAGTAATGTAAAATAAAAAATGTAATTGCATAGCTTTCTTTAAAAAGTGACTGTGTCCAGTTATAATAAGTATGAACGTATAATATAAATATCCCAGTCAGTGACAGAAGTTTGGGGGACTGGTACATAATAATACTGTAATTTTGGGTTTTCAGGTCTTGCCATTCACAAGGAATGATCCCAGGCCACTGTGGTACTGCTGAGTCCCAGACACTAGACCACCATGTCTTGGTGTTTCAGGATGTCGCAGCAGGAATTTCACTGATTCTCAGGCAAGCAAGCAAAAAGAGGAAAATTTGTTTAGAGAAATAGATATAAGAAAAAAGTTTATTGAGAAGAAAAGGAACAGAAATAAAGAGGGAGGGGCTCCTAGGCTTGTGGTACCAGGCCAGGGAGGGGCAAGGAAAAAAAAAATGGAGTAGAGCCTCAGGGAATATATATATACCTTCTTTCCCTAATTATTCTTAAGCCCCATTAGTCTTTTTGTGATTGCTTAGTTCTGGGTGGTCTCACTCACTCTGGCTTAATGTCTCTGTTCCCAGAATTAAGTCTCTGTGGCCCAACCTTTATCTTAGAATCTTTTTTCGTTATCATCCTTGTTCCAGAATGCCCTGTTGCCCCTAGTCCTAGGGTATTTGATTAGTCCTCTGTGAAGTTTGTTATCCTTATCTCTGGAGCCTTCCTTATTCCTCTGAGGCTTCTCCTATTCTATTCTGACCCTTGAAGCTATCACTTGCCCTATGATTCAATAAGATATACATTCCTTCTAGTTTAGAACTTCATTATTTATTATACTACTGTAGAGTTGAGGGTAAAATAGTTATGAATCAAGAGACAATTTAACAAAACATCACCAACTTCAGTTAAAATTCAGGTAACATAACTCATCAGTTTTCTGATTTTGACAAATTACATGACTCTTCTGAGCTTCAATTATTTTCAAAGATTTTATTTATTTATGCATACAAGAACTGGGGTACAGGCCAGAGGTGTGGGGGGTGAGAGGATTCACCAGAGCCAGAATGGGGAACAGAACAGGCACATGTACTGAAATATACTGCTGAGGGGAGCAGCAGGTGAGACAGGAGAGGTCTGCTGCACCACGTGGGTAGCTCCCTAGCTGGGGATCAAACTTGTGCTGCAGTGGCTGCAGATAGCTTCATAGGTTGCATCTCCCTGTGCCACCAGGGAGACCCCTGAGCTCCAATTTTTATATCTACAAAATGGGAACACTAGTATCTCTTGTTATCTACCACATTTGTCATCACTTTTGAGCTTTGCCCTTATAACTATGTGCCAAGGACTGTACTAAGCATTTGCTGTATATTAGCTCATATGATCCTCAAAGCAATACTATCATGGGTGTTTTATAGATGAGAAAACTAAGACCTAGAAAGGTTATATGATGTATTTAAAGTCACACAGCTAGAAGAATCATTACATAGATTGGAACTGAGGTGTGTATGAATCCAAAACTGTCCATTCATCCAAACTATGAGATTAAATAATAGAATGCATATTAAACTTTTAGACACAGACATGATCATAGAGTAAGTGCTGGACTAGAAGTGCCCAGGATAAATCCCTAAACTCAGCTTTCTAAGGAGATGGCAAGATAAAGGAAGAAGCATGAGGAAACCTCACAACATGTTCTTTCTCCAGTTTCCCTAATGATTCATTCCAAGGGTTATTCCCAGATAGTTGTAGAAAAGAGTCCCCCAAACCACTAATGAGCATGTGTGGAGGAGAGAAGGAAATAGACTTTACCAGAGATAAATATTTGCCAAGTGGGTCAGGAATTTGGAAACAGGCAATCCAAAGCAACCAACAGACAAACAGCAGCAACAAAACAGGGCACAAACTTCTCAACCCTAGGGCATTTTTTACTGGTTTTTAGAATTAAAATGTAATTGTCAAGAAGGGGGAACCCACCCTGAATTTTCAAACTATCCAAGACTTTCTACTTGTTAGTCCTCTATTGCCCTCTCCTAACATTGCTAAAGTTTAGCCTACTTTGCTCCATTTATGGATCCAAACAAGAGTCAGCAAGGGTTGGGATCAGATCAAAGCCCAAATTTTTCTTTTCTTTTCTTTTTTTTTTTTTTTTTGTGGGGCCCTCCCCGGTGGCTGGGGAACGAACCGGCACTGCAGCGGCTGGCGGGCAGCCTCGCAGCCCAGCGCTCAACCACTGCGCCACCAGGGGAGGCCCCCAAATTCATGTTTTCTTATATCTCCAAATCAAAGTTTTCTCTTCCTTCCATGTTTGTTTTTTCTTAACTACTATGTGGCATATTTAGTCCTTTTACAAAATTTCCATCCCTACTCTCCCAATGAATGAAAATCTGTACTAATGATGAAAAACTGACTTGACAGTTGAGTATAGTGTCTGATGGATACTCTTAAGAAGGTATTGAGCAAAACCTTGCAGATGTGAAGTTTCCACACAGAGTTGAATATAACAGAATGCTATCAACTGGGTGGATTAACAGAAATTTATTTTCTTGCAGTTCTGGAGATGTTACTGGGAAATTATGGGTTCTTTGCCTGCCAACAAAGCCAAAAATGGGAAGAGACTAGGGATTGATCTTTAATATGCAATTTTATTAGATTTGCCAGCAAATCTAAAAAGGGCCGAGCATAATGCTTCCAAAGAAACATCTAATATCTCATCTCTAGCTGGCTGTTGTAATTATCTGTGAACAGGTCTTCAATCTAGGTAGTTAACAACTTCTGGGAGTTCTAGAGTACCCCATTTTCCTGGCAGCTCCCTCTCCGCTGGCATCTGGATTAAGAGCACTTGACTACTGGAATGTCTCAGTCTCTGAAATGGCATACATCATTCTTCCATGTGCTTCCTGGGCTGGGATATTAACTCAGAAAAAACAGGTCACAAATGAAATGTGTGTATGTGCAGATTCCTATACTATGTTTTGTGCCTTGTTCATCCCTTTTGCAGACTTTATCAAAGACTGGAAGATCAAGGTGTCATCAGAGTTGGTTTCCTATGAGTCTTTTCTTCTTAGTTTGTAGATGGTCAGGCTTCTTGTTGTATTCTCACATGGTTTTACTGCTGTCACTATCCGTGTCCTCATCTCTTCTTCTAGGATACCAGACACCCTGGTTCAGGGTTGAATAATCCTCTCCTTTACTAAACTCTGCTTAAGCTTCTCTGAACTCTGTCCTCAAGTAGGCCATGAATTTGGGATTTCTGTGTTTACTTCCATATGGTCCAATTTCAACAGGAATCTTGCATCCTACTGTCAGTTTAGCTAGAATCCACCAAGCTCTATATCTGATCACTTTGGTTATCTAATTCAGTTCTTGATTTTTGATCATCCCCTGTGATGTCTTTTGTGATGAGGTTTTAGATTCAGTGAGTGGGGTCCTTGGGTTACCTCTGAGAAAAGTTTCGACAGAGTTCCCCTTTCAGCGGCACACAGCAAGTTTATCCTGGAGACATTTGGACAGACACAGGCAGGCAAAGGTAACATTTTAAAAAGAAAAGTTTATTAGGAAGAAAAGAAAGAAAAAGAGGCACTTGCATAATAGACAGACAGGAGAGCTGCTTTTTGCTAGTGCAGAACTTGTACTGATACAGTGTTCTTCTTTTGAGGTGGGACCATTCCTTTGTAGAATTGTTATTTATTGCTAAATTGATCACTTCTAGGGTGTGACTAGGTTGATTTGTAGGGGTCAATGATTTTCTATAATGGCCCTTTATATGCATATCAATGGGCCTCTAAGGATTTTCTTTTCTATAGCTGGTTTAACAGCTATGATAATTATTTCCACCAGGACCTCAAGTTTCTGGTCTGGGGATGGCTTCATCCCAGGTTTTCTACTCTTACTCTCCATCACCCTGAATGGTGTCTGATCACCCTGGTCTGCCTTCAACAAGAATTCTGTCAGGTTGGTTTGGACAACACCCTACCTTATCCTTAATATTTACTATTAGTAATTTTCCATCTAATGATATAGTCTCCTAACCCTAATGACATTATTTAAGCTTTAAGGACTCTTTCAGTCACATTATTGATACTGGGGGGGTTGGGATTTCAATATTTGAATTAGGGGTAAGGATATAACTAGCTCATAAAGCAATGTGTTGGCATGCTGCCTCTAGACCTGATAGTCTAATGTGATATCCCAGGTTCTTGAAGAGGTCCCAGGTTCTTGCTCCACCCAAAAAAGGGTGGAGCTGACCCCGGAGGGGATGCTGAGGAAAATTAGAAAAAGACTGGGAGAAGAACTTGGGAAGAGAAGAGGAATGAATAAAAGACTGGAAGAGACATGTAGAGCAGAGAGACATATGAAGAAGCACACTTAGTTCTCGACCTTGGACTTAAACCAGAGACTTGGGGGACATGGAAGAAGACACTGGAAAGAAAGAAATGTGAGTGAGAGAGACCTGTGGGAAGACTGACAATGGCAGGTTTTTTCTTGACTTTGATTTTGATTTTGCTCTTTTCCTCCCAGATTTGCTTGGCCCCTTCTGCTCTTTTCCTATGGGCCCCCACCAGAAAGTGCCTTAGACACATGGCAAGCTTTAGGGCCTCAGTGGTCCTGCCTTAGGACAACTGTTTGGCCAGGCATTTACTTATGAGTGGATGAGTAACATTGGATATTAAATTGGAAAATATTTTAATTATATTCTTTATCCTCTCTTTTCTCTACTGTTCACTAATCATCTTAAGATTCTTTTATTGAAGGTCTTATGCACTAGAGTGTGTCTTCTGGACACCCAGTGATGTAGGACTTAAGCTGTCCTTAAGAGGGCTCAGGAAGATAGCAAGAGAATAGGCAAGTCCAGTGGGCTTCATTATCTGAGATGATTTCTTTGGCCTGGAAAGTTCTCATTTTTCAAATGTCCAAAAATGAACAGCATCATTTTCTCAAACTAGTTGTTTGCTTTATTAATTTCCTTTGCACTGATAAAAAGTTTAGACATCTCTTTTGATCCACTGATACATTAAGAGACAGAAGAAAGCTAACAAAACTGATGTGGGTTTTGACCTATGCTGTGAGATGATCTATGCTGAACCATCAGAGTGAACTCATGCTCGGCCAACATCTGAGGAACTAAGAAGGAAAAGCAAAACAGAAACCACATTTGTGGTTCTTTCTGCCTGGTATCCCTTCCCACTGGATGAGGGAAGGGCAACATGCAACTCTTTCGTGTGACTGTGACAGGTGATTCTTGTAGCAGACTGGAAAATGATTTGGGCAATCACCTCTCTTCATTTCAACCCACACTGTCTAATTCATAGTGGACCCAGGTGTCTGGGGGGTAGATTCAAATTTCCATCCCCATTTGTTCACCCTCTATGCTGGCAGACACTATGCCAATCCACACGCACCACTTCCCACATTAGCAACAGTAGTCGTCCATTTGATTTTACAAGTAATCTTTTTCCTGGAGAGCATAGGCATTTTTGTTGAATGTGTATTTACCTTCCTTACAATATTCAATGCTAAGCCAGAATAGCTGGGATTCTTTTTAATAGCTTAAAAAAAAATGTCCTGAGGCCAGGGAAATGAGTGTATTGTGTGAATTCAATAATAAATAAAACAGATTTGGCAAAGAGGAAAATAATACATTTTCTGGAAGTGCTCCTAAAGGCTCAGCTCTGGGCACATTTTACAAATCAGTGATCTTGGAAGTGCTTCTGTTGAAATAAATTAATGTTGCTAGTGAATATGGGCCAAGTTTTTCTTTTCTCCCTTGTTTCTTGTCAGAGGCAGCTTCCAGAAAGCCAGACTCCTTTTGGACTTGCTCTGGAGCTATTTTGACAGATTTGGCTTTTAGTCTGTGTATAGCTATTGTTCTTGCTTTCATTCCTTTTTTTTGCTACTGTGGCTTAGTATTTCTTCCTGCAGCACAGAAAACAAATTTGCTAAGATCACACACATTAAGATCAATCACATTGATCCTAAGTCATTAGTAAGTGTTAATTATATAATAAAATCTTAAATAATTTAATGCAATTCTATAACTAGTCATAAAACCTTTGCAACACATTCACTGACCATTTGAAAGTTGTTATGTTTCTGTCATTATATAGATGTCTTCCTTATATTACATTGGTGAGATAATTTTAACTTGAGATCTCAGCCTCCATTAAAATAAATGGTTTCTATTCTCCTGTGAACTAGTTTCTCTCCTGATTTCCTTTTGCATGTGGCTATTAATATTATGGAGTTTACAGACAGTAAGTTACTCTCTGATAAAAGAAATTTAAATTTTAATAGCAGGCTTCATGCCATTGGGAAAATTTAATTAATCATTTAATTGTTTCAAATCAGGTAGGTCTCTTTTCAAAACTTCAAATTGTGGAATTCAAGTGACTATTAATCTCTATGCTATTAATCTTTATGCTAACTCCCTGGAAATTTTCAATTATATAATCATTTTTGTCAAATATAAAGATATAGTTGAATATTAACAATGGAAACAGCCTTGAATCTATAAATACACCTATGCATACACACTGTACACAGACACAAACAAAACAATGGGCGAATTAGGAAAAATGGAAATAATATTTTTCTTCTCAAAAAGCATATTAGAATAGCTTTATTTTTGTTTCTATTTCCCGTGTGAAATTACTTAAAGTATACTGAATAATTCAGTTTTGATACGAATGCTAATAAAATGAATTTGATATTATAGCATTCTTTCCCTTTGTATTTTATTAAGATGTGCCCTTGATTTGATAAATACAATATTTTTTTATTGATTCTCTCTACTCTTTCTGCCACTTATTTCTTTTCACTTTTTTTACTTTTATTTTTCTTTGCTTCTCATTCTTCTTAATCATTCTGTTAACTCCCCCTCCAGTTGTTCACATTTCCTTGTTTATATTGTTTTTTTCTCAACCTCTTTTCTACCCTCCAACACTTTCTTCCTTTTGCTGACTTCCCCTCTCCTACTCTCTTCTGTCTATCATCCTAACACATAAATTGTTACCTTGACTTTCTTTTCCCTAGTCTCTCCTTTTCCCCTCATTCTAGGTTTTTAACTGTTGAAACTTCTGTTCTGTAGTTCACCATTCCTTGCCACAGGTTATAAAATTCTAATAGGGATAACATCCTTAGCAAAGTCTGTGTAACGTTTAGAATGTCAGGAGTGGGAAATAAATTTTGGACAGTATGGCAAGGAAACTCCCCCATCCACACATGGGCACACCCACCCACACATACCACCACTGTCACCACAATCACCAATCAGAGAAAATTCCCCAGAAATATTTTTTCTAGACTTCATCTTGTAATTCACTTTCAGTTAAACATCTTAGGACAGAGTCTTCTAAAATTATTTTACTTTCAGACTTCTTTTACTTTGATCCATGAACCATGTAATAAGAAATGAAAACCATAGATGAGAGCCAGCTTTTCTGCTAAAAACAAGGAAGCCAGTTTTATAAAATAAAAAGAGAGAGGGGGGAAAGAAAAGACAAGAAGCAGGACAAGAGGGAGGGAAATCAATACTAGTGAGGCAACAATGAATTTAAATTCATTGCTGAGATTGAAATGCTGATATACAAAATTTCTGAATTTAGGGAAATAAGTCCTCTTCTCATGAATATGTATGATTGCTGTTAGTAAATTGTGGTCAGTAAGTACCAGATGAGGTGAACATAATGGAAACTGTAGGACTGTGAAGCTTGTGTTCCCAGCAACTGTCTAACCAGATCATGGTCTTCTTGGATGTTGTTTATTTGTCTACAGTGATGCTGGGATGAAAGTAGTGGAAGTCACCAGAAGTTCCTGTATTAAATGTGATTAAGTACTATTAAAGCACTTTTAAAAATATAGCCATGATATTCTATCTTAATAGAAAAAGTTATGAAGAGTTAGATACTCGGAACATTCAGATTCTGAAATGCACAAAAGATGGCTGTTCTTTCCACATTAGAAGGTAAGTGAAATTTCCTTTAGTACCAACATTTCAGTGAAGTCTGAAGTACTCCCAATCTCTACATATTCCCATATTCTAAGCACTGAGGGACTTTCTGGGATGCCCAGGAATAGAACAGAATCTCCTCTGCTCTTCTGCGGACAAGTACTCTTGCAGACAGTACTTGTGATTCCTGTGGATTCACATAAAGGGGTACAGAGGTTAGCAGAATGAAAACCTGGGACTGTCCATCTGAGAAAACAGCCATGAAAGTGTAAAAGTGAAAAAAGGTGTGGAGTGACAGGGGCAGGGCAGGTGAAGACAGTGATCTGTATGTGGGTGGAATGTAGTTACTGAATCAATGTTTGCAAACCACGTAATTATTACAAGTTATTTTGATCACATGTTTTGTAATCAGGTTTGAGTTACACAGTTTTCTGCTATAACATTTCATCCCTGTATATAAGATCAATGTTGACAACTATTAAATTGAGAGAACTTTAACCTTCTTATTAGAAGATAGACAAGAGAAAAAATTAAAATAAATAGAGCATTCCTGAAACTCCCAAACAGATCATTTAAATGATATTACACAATCATATAATAATAGTAATGTTTAATGAAAATAAATATGAGAACATTTAGCAATATAAGATGCAAAATATTAAGTGTCCAGTTATTAGAATAAAGAAGTTAAAAGTATACAGATTATTGTTTCTATTTCTAACTTACATGAGATATGAAAATAAAGGTTATAGCATATTTTCATGGAAGATAAAATCCTTTTAAAGGGGCCTCCCTGGTGGTTAAAGTCAGAACTATCAAGCAGCCACTACAGTCTGAATTCTATCCTGGGCAGGAGCTGACACACATGGTGCAGCAGACCTCTGCTGTCTTACCCGCTGCTCCCTTCAGTAGTGTATTTTAGTAGATCACCCTGTTCTTCTCCCCACTTTGTCTCTGGTGAATCCTCTCACTACTCCTCCCCATACCTCTGGCCTACACCCCAGTTCTTATATGCATAAACAAAAAGAAATCTTAAAAAAAATCCTTTTAAAGAAAGGAAGGTCAGGTTGAAATAGAAAATCTAAACAAGATTTTTAAGAGAATAAGTAGATAGAGATTTTTTATGCTTATCCACTCTAAGTAATTGAAAGTTTTTTTCTCAAAGATGGGTAATATGTTTTTGTCTTTTTAAATTCACATGTGCGTTTGGAAATTCCTTGACATTTTATTACAGAACCAAATTTTCTAGCAAGAGTTCAAGTATAACAACTCCCAGTGGGAATTTTTTTTCCTACTTTTCATTTTTGCTAGGTGTAGTTTTTAGGCATCAGTGACTGATGTACAAACCTTTTAGATGGAAGTGATAATTTAATTTTAATGAATTTTGGTAACTTAGAATTTGCATATGATCTAGTGGGGGAGCAAATAGAATTGCTAAAAGTATTATTTAACATTGTGTTTACAAAACAACTCATTTTTTTTACTGGAATTTTCCATTTTAACTGTAACTGTAATTTTCAAACTGCTTCAATGCAAGCAAAGTTTCTGTGCACCATTCAGAATCCATACCAGCATCTCTTCCAACTTCTGGGGATTCCTAATTTTGGTGTGCTACAACCTAGATTCATTTCATAAAATTTATCCTTTCTAGATTGACAGTCTACAAAAGTAATTCTAAAAACCTAAGATCTATCAGCTGTAGCCAAAAGAGGAAGAGCACTAAGAACTTTACAAATATTTGTTATATTATTTGTTAAGAATTTTTATTTTTTAAAGAATTTTTAAAGAATAAGTGAGAATATAACTGCAATGCTGATTTTAAAAGGTAGTCATTTAAAGGATTTTTCTGTTACTGTGTACATCTGAGGTAAAAATCTAATAATCCTCTTGTCAGAAGGGTATATGAAACTGAGTCTGCAGTGATAAACAGGGTTTCATTTAAAATTATTCAGACACAAGAAAGTTGACAGGGCATGTGATATGGGAGGAAAGAGTTATTGACTCTGAAATGTAAAGCACAGAAGACAAATTCAAGTAAAACGAAATGGAGAGTATTAGTCATATATAATGTGGTTGTCTACATTTAATGTATCTGTGCATAAATACTAGAGATTTAGTAAAATTGCTATCTAAATTTTGTCACATTATTTAAACAACACTGAATGCTTACATTGCTGTATATATTAATACCAATAGGCATGGATGTGATTTAAAAATTATAACACAACTGAAATATGAACATGTGATTTTATAAAATATAGGTTCTATAAAGTATATAATTAGAAAATATGGTTCAACAGTTTTAGACATATGTACAAATATTATCTTGTAAATTATACTTTATCAGTTATTTATTTTTCTATGTCCCTGAATAGTAAGGCTAGATTAGGTAAGATAGAAATAATATTTCAATAGATCACTGTGTAAATTATTTAGGTAAGCAAGTCTCCAGTTTCATAAAAATCATGTATGCAGAATTGTGCATTGAACTTTGTGATATATGAGAAAAATACAAGTAAGCAGCTTCTTATAGCCCCACCATATCCTTGAAGATAAGATGGACACAATTTTGATGACACAAACTAATTACACAAATATATTCCTTCTTCATTTAATATTACGCAGAAGATCATAAAGGTTTTCACACAGACACTGCCAAAGAACTTATGCCTGACATTAAGGGTATTACTTACGGCCCAAGGAAAAGGGGTAGGGAAGTGGTAATATGTATGATAAAATTACTAAGTTTAAGACAAATTTTAACTAATATAATAGAGGTCGTGAAAATTAACCTGCTGTGGGATATTTTCACAATCATATTAGAAATATACTTAGCACACAATACTTGTTTTTGGATTTTTTTCCAACATCAAGGAAGACTTTCTTGACCTGACAAGGTCTCCTGCTAATTTTTAATAAGGCATTGAATGGAAGTTTCACTTAACCAAACAACAGTTTAAAGAACTTTTCCATAGTTTCCTTATTTCTGTATATAATGACAGTAGGCAGTAGCTTTCTCAGATGTCTACCAGGAGGTTCTCTTTCAAATATTTGTAAAAGTGCAAGCAAACCAGCCACAGGCCAAGTCAAAGGATGTTCCCAAGTCACTATTGTTTCCTTTTCAGTTGTTTTGCTCTTTCTTTTATTTTTAAATATCAATGACCAGTTGCATATATTCCTTTATCATTTAGTGGATGAGAAAGTGAGATTTTTTTTTTATTTGCTAACAGAGATTACAGAGTTGAAAGCAAACAAAATGATTGCCTGGAAATTAAATGGGCTAGATTTTAGTCTCTTGGATTCATAGCTTCTGAGTCCATTTATTCACAGTTGAAGGAAATACTGACTCATGGCAAATGTCCAAGAAGCTCTCTTAAACTATTGAATTGCTTAAGGCCCCTCTGGCACAATGATCCAAGCAACAATTATGCTCTGAAATGAAATAAGGGAAATGCAAGATACAATTGTACTCAACCTTACAGTGAACAGTTAACTGAAAAGCTATTCAATCTTCACTAGATAGATGAGATATATACAGAGAAGACTAAAAATGGCCAACAACAAGCTCTGTCATTGTTTATTGTTTTGTTTTTCTGTTTTTTTAAAATTTAACTTGAAGAAAGACCTAGATTATTGTCACTGTATTCAAGTGATGGGCATTTATTTAGGGAAAATTGATGGGAAGTTGAAATAAGACAGGCATGAGAAACACTATAGACTAGATCAAATGTGCTTTAGGGGCACTTTAACTCCTCTCTTCCATGTCAGTCCTGGAAAACATGTCTCCAGACATTGGCACCAGGATAGATGATCATAATTGAGGTTTTTTTTATGGCAGTATGGCCATCAAATCATGTCATACAAAAAACCAAATCCATACTTTTGTTCTTAGCTGAAAGATTCAGGTTTCATTTAGTGTTATAGTAAAGAGGAAAAGATGGTAATTATGTAAAACTTTTATGGTAACCTATTTATTAAAAAGCATATGGAGGGCCTCCCCTGGTGGTGCAGCGGGTTGAGTGCAGCACTGTGAAGCTGTCCACAGCCTCTGTAGTGCCAGTTCGATCCCAACTGGCCAGCGAGGGTCACGCATGTCCCAGCAGACCTCTCCTGTCTCACCCGCTGCTCCCCTCAACAGTGTATTTCACTCAGTCTGCCTTTTCTGTTCCACGCTCAATCTCTGGTGAATCCTCTCACCCTCCCGTGCATCTGCCCTGTATCCCGGTTCTTGTATGTATGGATAAATAAATCTTTAAAAAATAGTATATGGAAAAATAGCAAATTAATCTTACCTTTCCATATGTGTTGGGAGACCTATAAAATGCTCAACTGCTCATCCTAGCCTGAATACACAGATCTGTATAAGTTTCTAAAATTCCAGGAGTTTTAAAGCTAAGGCCCTCAATCATATGCTGACATACTTGTTAAGACAAAAGAGTATATTAGATTTCTTTTTTTCTTTTTAAAAAAATTTATTTGTTTATGCATACAGGAACAGGGGTACAGGCCAGAGATGTGGAGGGTGAGAGGATTCACCAGAGACAGAGTGGGGAACAGAACAGGCAGACTGAATGAAATACACTGCTGAGGGGAGCAGCAGGCAAGATAGGAGAGGTCTGCTGCGGCATGTGGGTTGCTCCCTGGCTGGTGGGGGATCGAACTTGTGCTGCAGTGGCTGCGGATATCTTCATAGTTCTGTGCTTAATTCCTTGGGTCACCAGGGAGGCCCCCTTAGATTTCTCTAAAAGCCAATAATCATAAGCATTAATGATAAAGTCTAAAACAGGAGGCATTCAAATTTGTTCAGTTGTAGGTACCTCAACTTCCTCAGGGATGCAAGGTAATGAAACATTGCCATAATTCATGTGCCAGAATCCTTAATTTTCTACTACCATTTACATAATCAGTTTATTTAGTTCTGATTATCTGTAGAAAAGTTCTATGGAAATTAAACAGCTGCAGTTGTGTGGGAATAAAAATAAAACCTACATTCTAGCCCAAGTCAAATCAGCACAAAGAATCTAAGGGCAAATCTGATAACATGTCATCAAGGTGGTCAGAATACAAGAGGTGAGATTCTACTCAACCGCTTCCATAAATTAGTATTTGTACCAGAGGATGCCAATTGAATATTGTCAGGCTTGGTGATAATATCTCATGTATGTAGAACTAAGAATAAAAAGAAAATGTTGCCAGATGGACTAAAGGTTACCATGAATAATGTAGCAAAGTCAAGCAGGGAAGAAAAAACAAACACATGGAAAAACTACTTTACAATTATCTCCATGACTTTAACTGATACATTTTTAGGATCAAAGGTATGTTTGCCTTTAGCCTATGACTTATAGCAATGCTAACCAAAGCAAATGCACATCAGCCATCAAGAAAAATGGACTTTCTGACAATAAAATAAAGATGTCTCTCTGTACAGCCTGACACCCCATATCCAAGCATTGTTATTTTGGAAATACAGTCAATCAATCAGTGAAGTAAAAAGCTTGCAATGGTCTCATTTTCTCAAATAATAAAATATTTGTATGTGGCCACTTAGAATTTCTCTTGCAGCAAAGATTGTCTTAAATGGAAAAAATTCCAAGTCAATTCATAATTATGTTATTTTCTAATTGGGAACTCAGAAGACATGGACTCATGCCAGGAAATTTGAGAGTCATTAATTTAGAGATAGCTATAATTTTGTTTTGTTGTGAGAGATATATGATTGTTGATATATTAAAGATACAACAATAATACCAGTAACAACGGTATATGAATAGATGTACACCAGCCTTAGACACTTGAGCCACTTGGCATACCTTTTTCTGTCTTGGATATACATGATATAAATTAGGTAATATATGTAATATATAATAGATATAGCAGTTGGATAGTGTTGACTAAGCTTTCTGGTAGTCTTCACAGGAGGGGTAGGAAATGCTTTGATGGTAACAAGTATAATGGAGATAGTGGTATTAATTACAAATTTAGCATTAAACTGGTTTATAGAAGTAATGGGATCTCTGTAGATGTTTGATATGACAAAGAGGTGAAACAGTCAATAGACTGTGACTTAGAATATGTAATGGACTATTAAACTTCTCCTTCCTAAATGTCTCTTTAAGAATAATTTATTTCTGGGCCTACCTGGGGGTGCAGGGGTTAAGTCTCAGAGGTATCAAGCTGTCACTAGCCACTGCAGAACAAGTTTGATCCCTGGCGAGGGACCTAACACACATGGTGCAGCAGACCTCTCATCTCTCCCCCTGCTCCCCTCAGCAATGTATGCCTGTTCTGCTCCCCTACTCTGTCCTCTCACTCCCACATGTCTGGCCTACAGCCCAGTTCTTGTATGCATAAATAAAATAAATCTTTAAAAAAATAAAAAAGAATAATTTATTTTTCATCTCTATACTCTTCCTCTTAACAATGCTTGCTGATTTACTTGAGTTTGCTGTCTGAAAATATTAGTAATATTTCTGTTTTTCATTTTAAAGTATTTTGTATGTGTACTATCAGCTCATTAGTGTGGATTTCCACAGTATGATCAAAGAGAAACTAATCCCAAAGGCTAAAAGACTTTCCAATAGGTAGTGAAAAATGGAGCTCGAATTGCAACTGCATCTGCTGCTACTTTTAATTAGTTTTAGTTACAACGAATCAGTTTAGTTGTAGTGTTTTGAAATGTTTATAAAATGTTTTGGTATTAAGTGTGTCAGGATAGCTTAAGAGGCATTTGTATATTCTTAACTTCCTGGGTGTTTCCAATTACTTCACTTCTCTCCACATCCAGTGTTTATCACCCTGTTCAAATAATCACTCCCAATGGATTATTATGATAGAATTCTAATTGGTCATACATAAACTCTTAACTTCCTTCATCTATAGTCAAAGTGATAGTCTAAAATTTTTTTTCTCAAATTTGAAATTGCTTATAAAGTTCTGTAATTTGGGGGGTACCTCTTCACACCTCCATATGTACACATGCTTCAGTCACCCCTCACCAGAACTGCTGTGCTAATGTCTTATCCCCTTCTCTCACTACTTCTTCCTTCTCCCCCTGCCCGCTGATGAACAGTATATTTTTCAAAGTCTAAGGAGAGTCTTTGACTTGGCTTGAAAGACTCAGGTCTCCACTGAACCCTATAGCTTCATCCTTTTATAATCTGATATCTGAAAGTTTCTTATTCATGCAAGTTTCTTTCTTGAATTTGAAAATACCATTCCCTCTACAGAAGCACTGTGTCATTCCCTTCATGTCATATTCAGAAAGCTCATGCTAATTGTTCAGAAGCAGGAAAACATATTTGGGGAGATCTTCCCTTTTCTCCCAGGTTATTTAGGATCCATTTGTGCTCCTATGACATCTGTGTTTCTATTTTGCTAGTTTTCTTTCTTCATTTTTTTTTATGATTTTTTTAAAGGTTTATTTATTTTCATACAAGAGCTGGGATATAGGCCAGAGGTGCAGGGGTGGGGGTGGGGTGAGATGATTCACCAGAGACAGAGTGGGGAGCAGAACAGGTAGACGGACTGAAAGCACTGCTGAGGGGAGCAGCAGGTGCGCCAGGAGAAGTCTGCCACGCCATGTGGGAATCTCCCTGGCCGGCCAGGAATTGAACCCGCACTGCAGAGGCTGTGGACAGCTTCATAGCGCGGCACTCAATCCGCTGTGCCACAGGGAGGCCCGCATTTAAATTTTTAATCAAGGGCCTCCCTGGTGGCACAGTGGTTAGAGCGCTGGGCTGCAAAGCTGCCCGCAGCCTCTGCAGCACCCCTTCAATCCCCGGCTGCCAGCAAGGGTCCCACATGGTGCTCAGACCTCTCCTGCTGCGCCTACTGCTCCCCTCAGCAGTGTATTTCATCACTCTACCTGTTCTGTTCCCTGCCTTGGCTCTGGTGAATTCTCTCACCCTCCCGCACTTCTGACTGTACCCAGTGTTTGTATAAATAAATAAATAAAAATCTTTAAAAAATAAATAAAATATTAATAAATAAATAAATAAATATCTTAAAAAATAATTTTTTTTTATTTTTTTTTATTTTTTTATTTTTTTTTTTAATAAATTTTATTGTTATATTCCCCATACAATTGCAGCCCCCCCATTCTGACCCCAATCCCTCCCCTCCCACCCCCGCCCCCCTAAAAGTGTCTCTGGTTCATAGTTTTTTGTTGATTTTGATTTTCACTTTCTTATAGTTATTCATTTTCCTGGTCCCTTATTTAAGTTTTCTAGATTCCTGCTATGAGTGAGACCATCCGGTATTTTTCTTTTTCTTTTTGGCTTATTTCGCTGAGCATGATCCCTTCCAGCGCCATCCATGTTGCTGCAAATTGCATGTGTTTATCTTTTTGAATGCTGAGTAATATTCCATGGTATATATGTACCACATCTTCTTGATCCAGTCATCTATTTTTGGGCATTTGGGTTGTTTCCAAAGCTTAGCTATTGTAAACAGTGCTGCTATAAACATAGGGGTGCAGGTGTTCTTTGGAATTGATGTTTCTGTGTCCTTTGGGTAAATACCTAGGAGTGGAATTGCTGGGTCATATGGAAGCTCTATGTTTAGTAGGTCCAGAAATCTCCATACAGCTTTCCACAGTGGTTGGACCAGTTTGCACTCCCACCAACAGTGCAGAAGAGTTCCTTTTTCTCCACACCCTCGCCAACATTTGTTGTTGCTAGTTTTTTTAATATGTGCCATTCTCACTGGTGTAAGATGGTATCTCATGGTAGTTTTGATTTGCATTTCCCTGATGACAAGTGATGTTGAACATTTTTTCATATGCCTGTTGGCCATTTGCATTTCCTCTTCAGAGAAGTTTCTTTTAAGCTCTTCTGCCCATTTTTTGACTGGATTATTTTCTTTGTTGTTGTTGAGTCTCATCAGCTCTTTGCAGATTTTTGTGATCAGTCCTTTATCATTAGTGTTGGGTGCAAAAATGTTCTCCCAGTTGGTGGGGTTTCTCTTTGTTTTTGTTATTGTCTCTTTTGCTGTGCAAAAGCTCTTTAATTTGATGTAGTCCCAGCTGTTTATCTTTGCCTTCACTATCACTGCTTTGGGTGATGTGTCTGTAAAGATGTCTTTGATGTGCAAATCACGTAGTGTTTTGCCTATATTTTCTATATATTTTATGGTTTCAGGTCTTATGTCTAGTTCTTTAATCCATTTTGAGTTGATTTTTGTGTATGGTGTGAGGTGGTGGTCAAGCTTCATTCTTTTGCATGTAGCGACCCAGTTTTCCCAGCACCATTTATTGAACAAACTTTCTTTGCTCCAATGCATATTCTTTGCTCCTTTGTCAAAGATTAGTTGACCATAAATCTGTGGGTTTATTTCTGGATTTTCTATTCGATTCCATTGGTCTGTATGTCTGTTCTTGTTCCAATACCATGCAGTTTTGATGATTATGGCTTTGTAGTATAGTTTGAAGTCTGGGAGTCTGATGCCTCCATTCCCTTCTTTTTTTTTTCAGGAGAGCTTTGGCTATTCGGGGTTTTTTGTGATTCCATATGAATTTCATCAATAATTGTTCTATTTCTTTGAAGAATGACATTGAAATTTTGATTGGAATAGCATTGAATCTGTATATTGCTTTTGGTAGGATGGCCATTTTAATAATGTTTATTCTTCCAATCCATGAGCAGGGGATGTCTCTCCATTTCTTTGTGTCTTCTTCTATTTCTTTTAACAGTGTTTTATAGTTTTCGTTGTATAGGTCCTTTACCTCTTTTGTTAGATTTATTCCCAAATATTTGATTTTTTTTGTTTCAATAACAAAAGGGATGGTCTTTTTGATTTCTTCTTCTTCAGATTTATTGTTTGTGTATAGGAAGGCTACTGACTTTTGCGTGTTGATTTTGTATCCTGCCACTTTACTGAACTGATTGATGAGTTGAATTAGCTTTTCTGTGGAATTTTTGGGGTTCTCTATGTATAATATCATATCGTCTGCAAATAGTGATAGTTTGACTTCTTCTTTTCCTATTTGGATTCCTTGGATGTCTTTCTCTTGTCTTATTGCCCTGGCTAGGACTTCCAGTATTATATTGAAAAGCAATGGTGAGAGTGGACATCCTTGTCTTGTTCCAGATCTTAATGGAATTGCTTTCAGCTTTTCACCATTGAGAATGATACTGGCTGTTGGCTTGTCATAGATGGCCTTTATGATGTTGAGGTATGTTCCTTGTATCCCCAGAATTTCAAGGGCTTTTATCATGAATGGGTGTTGCACTTTGTCGAAAGCTTTCTCAGCATCTATTGATATTATCATATGGTTTTTATATTTCTTTTTGTTGATGTGTTGGATAACGTTGATTGATTTTCGGATGTTAAACCATCCTTGTGCCCCTGGAATGAATCCAACTTGGTCGTGGTGAATTATCTTATGGATACATTGTTGGATTCTGATAGCTAAAATTTTATTGAGGATTTTTGCATCAGTGTTCATTAGGGAGATTGGCCTGTAGTTTTCCTTTTTTGTGTTGTCCTTGTTCGGTTTTGGTATTAGTGTAATGTTGGCTTCATAAAACGTGTTTGGTATTGTCCCTTCCTTCTCAATTTTTTGGAAGAGTTTGTGAAGGATAGGCACTAATTCGTCTCTGAATGTTTGGTAGAATTCATTTGTAAATCCATCAGGTCCTGGGCTTTTGTTTTTGGGGAGGTTTTTTATTACCATTTCAATTTCGCTAATTGTAATTGGTCTGTTTAGGTGTTCTATTTCTTCTTTATCTAGCTTTGGGTGATTGTAGAGTTGTAGGAATTTGTCCATCTCCTCTAGATTGTTAAACTTGTTTCCATATAACTGTTCATAGTAGTTACTGATTATTCTTTTGATTTCTGCTGTGTCCGTTGTGATTTCTCCTCTTTCATTGATGATCCTGTTTATTTGTGCTTTCTCCCTTTTTTCCTTTGTGAGCCTGGCTAGGCGTTTGTCTATTTTATTGATTTTTTCAAAAAACCAGCTCTTGGTTTCATTGATCTTTTGGATTGTTTTTTTAGTTTCAATTTCATTTATTTCTGCTTTGGTTTTTATTATTTCTTTTCTTCTACTGGTTTTGGGGTTTTTTTGTTGTTCTTTTTCTAGATCTTTGAGCTTCGAGATGAGGTTGTTTCTTTGCGTTCTTTCTTGTTTCTTGATGTGAGCTTCTATTGCTATATATTTTCCTCTTATTACTGCTTTTGCTGCATCCCATACATTTAGGATATTAGTGTCCTCCTTGTCGTTCAATTCAAAAAATTTTTTAATTTCTTCTTTGATCTCCTCATTAGTCCAATGGTCTTCCAGTAGTGTGGTTTTTAATCTCCATGAGGTAGGAAAGTTCCTTGCCTTCTTTTTATGGTTTATTTCTAGTTTGATGCCTTCATGGTCAGAAAAGATGGTTGGTATGATTTCAATCTTGGTGTATCTGTTGATGTTTGTCTTGTGCCCCAGTATGTGATCGATCCTGGAGAATGATCCGTGTGCGCTTGAGAAAAATGGGAGTACACATTTTTCTCAAGCGCACACGGATCATTCTCCAGGATCGATCACATACTGGGGCACAAGACAAACATCAACAGATACACCAAGATTGAAATCATATCAACCATCTTTTCTGACCATGAAGGCATCAAACTAGAAATAAACCATAAAAAGAAGGCAAGGAACTTTCCTACCTCATGGAGATTAAAAGCCACACTACTGGAAGACCACTGGACTAACGAGGAGATCAAAGAAGAAATTAAAAAATTCTTTGAATTGAATGACAAGGAGGACACCAATATCCTAAATGTATGGGATGCAGCAAAAGCAGTAATAAGAGGAAAATATATAGCAATAGAAGCTCACATCAAAAAACAAGAAAGAACTCAAAGAAACAACCTAATCTCGAAGCTCAAAGATCTAGAAAAACAACAAAAAAACCCCAAAACCAGTAGAAGAAAAGAAATAATAAAAACCAAAGCAGAAATAAATGAAATTGAAACTAAAAAAACAATCCAAAAGATCAATGAAACCAAGAGCTGGTTCTTTGAAAAAATAAAAAAATAGACAAACCCCTAGCCAGGCTCACAAAGGAAAAAAGGGAGAAAGCACAAATACACAGAATCATAAATGAAAGAGGAGAAATCACAACGGACACAGCAGAAATCAAAAGAATAATCAGTAACTACTATGAACAGTTATATGGAAACAAGTTCAACAATCTAGAGGAGATGGACAAATTCCTACAACTCTACAATCACCCAAAGCTAGATAAAGAAGAAATAGAACACCTAAACAGACCAATTACAAGCAGCGAAATTGAAATGGTAATTAAAAACCTCCCCAAAACAAAAGCCCAGGACCTGATGGATTTACAAATGAATTCTACCAAACATTCAGAGACGAATTAGTGCCTATCCTTCACAAACTCTTCCAAAAAATTGAGAAGGAAGGGACAATACCAAACACGTTCTATGAAGCCAATATTACACTAATACCAAAACCGAATAAGGACAACACAAAAAAGGAAAACTACAGGCCAATCTCCCTAATGAACACTGATGCAAAAATCCTCAATAAAATTTTAGCTATCAGAATCCAACAATGTATCCATAAGATAATTCACCACGACCAAGTTGGATTCATTCCAGGGGCACAAGGATGGTTTAACATCCGAAAATCAATCAACGTTATCCAACACATCAACAAAAAGAAATATAAAAACCATATGATAATATCAATAGATGCTGAGAAAGCTTTCGACAAAGTGCAACACCCATTCATGATAAAAGCCCTTGAAATTCTGGGGATACAAGGAACATACCTCAACATCATAAAGGCCATCTATGACAAGCCAACAGCCAGTATCATTCTCAATGGTGAAAAGCTGAAAGCAATTCCATTAAGATCTGGAACAAGACAAGGATGTCCACTCTCACCACTGCTTTTCAATATAATACTGGAAGTCCTAGCCAGAGCAATAAGACAAGAGAAAGACATCCAAGGAATCCAAATAGGAAAAGAAGAAGTCAAACTATCACTATTTGCAGATGATATGATAATATACATAGAGAACCCCAAAATCTCCACAGAAAAACTAATTCAACTCATCAATCAATTCAGTAAAGTGGCAGGATACAAATCAACACGCAAAAGTCAGTAGCCTTCCTATACACAAACAATAATTCTGAAGAAGAAGAAAAAAAAACACCCCTTTTATTATCGAAACAAAAAAAATCAAATATTTGGGAATAAATCTAACAAAAGAGGTAAAGGACCTATACAAAGAAAACTATAAAACACTGTTAAAAGAAATAGAAGAAGACACAAAGAAATGGAAAGACATCCCCTGCTCATGGATTGGAAGAATAAACATTATTAAAATGGCCATCCTACCAAAAGCAATATACAGATTCAATGCTATTCCAATCAAAATCTCAATGGCATTCTTCAAAGAAATAGAACAATTATTGATGAAATTCATATGGAATCACCAAAACCCCGAATAGCCAAAGCTCTACTGAAAAAAAAAGAAGGAAATGGAGGCATCACACTCCAGACTTCAAACTATACTACAAAGCCATAATCATCAAAACTGCATGGTATTGGAACAAGAACAGACATACAGACCAATGGAATCGAATAGAAAATCCAGAAATAAACCACAGATTTATGGTCAACTAATCTTTGACAAAGGAGCAAAGACTATGCATTGGAGCAAAGAAAGTTTGCTCAATAAATGGTGCTGGGAAACTGGGTCGCTACATGCAAAAGAATGAAGCTTGACCACTACCTCACACCATACACAAAAATCAACTCAAAATGGATTAAAGAACTAGACATAAGACCTGAAACCATAAAATATATAGAAGGAAATATAGGCGAAACACTACGGGATTTGCACATCAAAGACATCTTACAGACACATCACCCAAAGCAGTGATAGTGAAGAGAAAGATAAACAGCTGGGACTACATCAAATTAAAGAGCTTCTGCACAGCAAAAGAGACAATAACAAAAACAAAGAGAAACCCCACCAACTGGGAGAACATTTTTGCACCCAACACTAATGATAAAGGACTGATCACAAAAATCTGCAAAGAGCTGATGAGACTCAGCAACAACAAAGAAAATAATCCTGTCAAAAAATGGGCAGAAGAGCTAAAAGAAACTTCTCTGAAGAGGAAATGCAAAATGGCCAACAGGCATATGAAAAATGTTCAACATCACTTGTAATCAGGGAAATGCAAATCAAAACTACCATGAGATACCATCTCACACCAGTGAGAATGGCACATATTAAAAAAACTAGCAACAACAAATGTTGGCGAGGATGTGGAGGAAAAAGGAACTCTTGTGCACTGTTGTGGGCGAGTGCAAACTGGTCAACACTATGGAGAGCTGTGTGGAGATTTCTGGACCTACTAAACATAGAGCTTCCATATGATCCAAATTCCACTCCTAGGTATTTACCCAAAGGACACAGAAACATCAATTCCAAAGAGGCACCTGCACTCCTATGTTTATAGCAGCACTGTTTACAATAGCTAAGCTGGAAACAACCCAAATGCCCAAAAATAGATGACTGGATCAAGAAGATGTGGTACATATATACCATGGAAAATTACTCAGCATTCAAAAAAGATAAACACATGCAATTTGCAGAACATGGATGGCGCTGGAAGGGATCATGCTCAGCGAAATAAGCCAAAAAGAAAAAGAAAAATACCGGATGGTCTCACTCATAGCAGG